>NC_091470.1:367880371-368155371 GCF_036971445.1 Narcine bancroftii | reverse complement strand
TGAATCACTGTACTCTGTAGATTTAAAATGGAGATGAGGAAAAACTGTTTTTCCCAGAGAGAAGAGAATCTGTGGAATTGTCTACCCAGGGAAGCAGTTGAGACGACTTCATTAAACATATTTAAGGTTCAATTAGATAGATTTTTTACATAAAAATGGAATGAAGGGATAAGGGGAAAAGGCAGGTGGAGTTGAGTCAATGGTCAGATCAGCCATGATCTCAATGAATGACGGAGCAGGCTCGACGGGCCAGATGGCCGACTCCTGCTCTTGTTTCTTGTGTTCTTATGTAATGAGGTTGGTGAAGTTGAAGTATCATGCAATCCTTACAAATCAACACCTGACAGAGCTAATTCGTACAGCCTTGACAAAACATCAGCCAGATTTTCAATACTCAAAGCCAAGAGGGAGACTCATGATACTCAGTCAGGATTCGGAAATTATTTGCTGTGTATGTGTGTATTTTGTGATTCTTGAAACCAAATCAAATGAGCAGTTTAAAAGCTACGTACATGAATAAATATTATGACCTACATATATTTTAATATTTATATGAGATTTTTGTAACAAAATATGCATGTAAAAGTAAAAACGTGTATGTAATATTTTTTCATGTTTTGTGGCCTTCAGACATCTGAAGTTTATAGTATGTTGCTGCTATACATTAAGCACGTTTGGCCGTCCCTGGCCTATGTTCTCTGGTCGGTGAAAGGTGCCCTTTGGTCGACCCGAAACCTGTTGATCTTCCTACCCAGGGAGATCTCGGTGAGGGAATGGCACATTCCAGGCCACAGGAGGGATGAACTAGAGGCATGCCGCAGCCAACACGAGGGCCACCGTCTAGAGTCTATCCAGGCATTGAGGGGCTGAGACCGAGGGGAAGCCCCTAAAATGACAGGGTGTGGAGTAATGACGAGGGGCCACAGCCATGGCAATGGCATTAAATGGAGAACTGTAGTAAAACACAAGAGTCTGCCGTCACCGTGGAAGAAGTAAATGCATAATATTGGAGAAACTCAGCAGGTCAAACAGTGTCCTTTATCTTCTTTCTTTCTTTGGCTTGGCTTCGCGGACGAAGATTTATGGAGGGGGTAAAAGTCCACGTCAGCTGCAGGCTCGTTTGTGGCTGACAAGTCCGATGCGGGACAGGCAGACACGGTTGCAGCGGCTGCAGGGGAAAATTGGTTGGTTGGGGTTGGGTGTTGGGTTTTTCCTCCTTTGCCTTTTGTCAGTGAGGTGGGCTCTGCGGTCTTCTTCAAAGGATGTTGCTGCCCGCCAAACTGTGAGGCGCCAAGATGCACGGTTTGAGGCGATATCAGCCCACTGGCGGTGGTCAATGTGGCAGGCACCAAGAGATTTCTTTAGGCAGTCCTTGTACCTTTTCTTTGGTGCACCTCTGTCACGGTGGCCAGTGGAGAGCTCGCCATATAACACGATCTTGGGAAGGCGATGGTCCTCCATTCTGGAGACGTGACCCATCCAGCGCAGCTGGATCTTCAGCAGCGTGGACTCGATGCTGTCGACCTCTGCCATCTCGAGTACTTCGACGTTAGGGATGAAAGCGCTCCAATGGATGTTGAGGATGGAGCGGAGACAACGCTGGTGGAAGTGTTCTGGGAGCCGTAGGTGATGCCGGTAGAGGACCCATGATTCGGAGCCGAACAGGAGTGTGGGTATGACAACGGCTCTGTATACGCTTATCTTTGTGAGGTTTTTCAGTTGGTTGTTTTTCCAGACTCTTTTGTGTAGTCTTCCAAAGGCACTATTTGCCTTGGCGAGTCTGTTGTCTATCTCATTGTCTAGATATATAACTAATGTTTCGGCTTGAACCCTTCATCAAGGTGTGAGCAAAATGTAGACAGGCACCCAAAGAAGGCCTCAAGCCCGAAACATTGGTTAGAACCATAGAACCACCGAGAGTCACAGCACAGAAAAACAGGCCATTTGACCCTTCTGGTCTGTGCTGACCAATACAACTAGCTAGTCCCACTGACCTGCTCTCAATCCATTACCCTCCAAACCTCTCCCATCCATGTATTTATCTAATTCATTATTAAAACTCAAGATTGAATCTGCATTCACTACATCAGATGGCAGCTCATTCCACACTCTGACCATTCAGTGGAAAAACTTTCCCTTAATGTTCCCCTTATACCTCTCCCCTTTCAGCCTAAAGCCTTGACCTCTCGTATTGATCTCCTCCAATCTAAATGGAAACATCCTGCTCACATCTACTCTGTCTTTACCCCTCATCAACTTATAAACCTCAATCAAATCTCCCCTCATTCTTCTCCGTTCCAAGGAGTAAAGTCCTAACCCGTTTAATCTTTCCCGGTAACTCAACTCCTGAAGACCCGGAAACATCTTAGTGAATTTACTTTGCACTCTTTCAATCTTATTGATATCTTTCCTGCCGCTGGGTGACCAGAACTGCCCGCAATATTTTAAGTGTGGCCTCACCAATGACATGAATAACTTTCACATAAGATCCCAACTCTGATACTCAACACTTTGATTTATAAAGGCAAAGATTCCAAAACCTTTCTTCACACCTTGTCCACATGCGACACCACCTTCAGGGAGCAATGTATATGTATTCCCAGATCTCTTTGCTTCTTCCCATTCCTAAATGACCTACTATTTACTGTGTACGTCCTACCCTGATTCGCTCTTCCAAAGTGCAACACCTCACACTTCTCTACATTAAATTCCATCAGCCATTTACTGGCCCAATTTCCCAGTTATGCATCTTGACCCTGAAGAAGGGATCCAGCCCAAAACATTGGGTCCCTATCTTTATCTTTGCTGTATGAAGGACACTGTTTGACCTGCTGAGATTCCCCAGAGCTCCATAGTCTAACAACGAACAGCGACGAAAATGTAGGGATTATGACACCAAGGATGTGAAGAAGTCTTTATTTCTTTTCAATATATTTTTATTAATTTGGAGGAGAGAAATATTACATGTTCCATATAGACCACACATAAGCCGCACACCTTAATACAATGAAACGCAGAACGTGAATCAAAAGTGGTTTATATATCGCCTTGTACACAATGCTCGGGTACAATGGAAATTCCCTGAAGAAAAATTCACCTCATATTCTAACATTAGGACAAGTTCATAGTAAATTATCTGACTGGACAATCTCCCTCTACTCACAAAGAGAGAAAAAAAGAAAAGACCTCCCCCCACCCCCTCTCCCTAGACACCATCACCAGCGAATAATATGTAAAGAATCGAGTCTCGCCTCCCGCACAACGGACAGGAAACCCTCAGAGCAGCCCCGCTGAGGGAAAAGAGTTTTTGAACAGTTGATAGTAATGGGGAGAAAGAAGCCTCTCGAACTCCAGAAGCACTTTTCACCCATACAACTTATGAAAATGCAGAGGAAGATTGTGCGAGGTGTCCTCATTAATCTCTCAGTACAAATAAACCCCTGACTCCACCTCCTTGCTGTAGAAAAATATTATTCCAGTCATCAAACTTGTTTGCACTTTAGACCCTGGCGTCTGCTCCATTAATCACCATTAAGGGCTCATATTTACATAAGCCAACTTCAAAATGTGTTAATATCTTTATAAGAGGTAAGGAACAGTTCCAGCTTTCAATAGCCTCGAAGGAAATAAGTGACTTTATGGTCCTATACTTGTTCACACGTTATACCACTCCTCCCTGGGCACGGTTGGCAACACCTTCACAGGACCAACGATCGGACTGCACCTGGATTCGAATCCTAGAGTTTCTATAGACTCCGCGTGTCTGCGTGGGCTTTCTCTGGGGGGCTCCAGTTTCCTCCTACCCTTCTTAAGAAAAATGTACCAGGGTGTAGGCTGATGGGGTGTAAATTGGGCGTCGCGGGGCTTGTGGGGCTGAATTGGTCTGTTCCTGTGGTGTCTGTCTAAATTTTTAAAAGGTATGGTGAAGCCACGAGGGGTTGCCAACTCCGGGGAAGTGGAGGACTGGTGCGGGACATTAGAAAACAGGGAGACCATCCCACTTCCCCCCCCCACCCAATCTGAGAGGGAGAACCAGGGGAGACGACCCACGGGACGGTGACCACGGCGGCGGACCAGCAAGGGCTCTGCAGCTGTGGAAGACACAGGTGGCGGGGCTGCCGGCAACTCGAGGCGGGGCTGCCGGCAACTCGAGGCGAGGCTGCCGGCAACTCGAGGCGAGGAACCCACGCGGGCTGCTGACTGCTGCGGTCGAGGGATTCACACCGGGCTGCGGATGGCTGGAGACTGGCTGAAGGCAGGCTGGAGGGATGTCGGAAACAGGATGCGAAAGGGTGCCAAGGGTGCTGAAGGGGCCCCCGACCATGCCAGAGGTTGGGATCTGGAGTTCGGGTCGCTGAGGATTTGGACTGGAGTATGCAGCTGCAGGGGCTGTGGAAGCTCTGGAGGCGAATTGACGGACACTTGGTGACTCTGGGGGTCTCTCTTTTGCTTCTCTCTCTGGCTGGGTGGCGCTTCAGGCAATATCTGGCGATGGCGAATTCTGTGTAATATTACACTGTCTTTATTACATGTCAATAAATTGACTATTGAATCTTGAGGTACACCACAAAGTGAAATCAATACCTGATTTTTACAGCAATTTTACAGGGGTACAATTTGAGCGTGCCCTGTCTGGCTGCATCGTTATGTAGGATGGCAGCTGCCATGCTATTACTGCGCCAGTGACCCAGGATCGAATCCAGCACTGTCTGTAAGGTGTTCTCCTCGTGTCTGCGTGGGTTTTCCCCCGGGGCTCCTGTTTCCTCCCACCCCTTCAAAACGCACTGGGGTTTGTGGTTAATCGGGTGTAATTGGGGCAGCACGGGCTCGAGGGCCGGAAGGGCCTGTTCCCGTGCTGTATGTCTACATTTTAAAAAATTAAACCAGACCAGAAGTCGATAGAGAGGACCATCAAAATGGCTGAAAAGATCACTGGGGTCTCCCTTTCTTCTACAGACGGCATTCACCGGGGAGAAAATGCACAAGTGCTGGTAAAAATCAACAGGTCAAACAGTGCCTTTATGTTCTGTATCTTTACCTTTGTTACATAAAGGCACTGTTTGACCTGCTGAGTTTCTCCAGCATTGTGTGTGGTGAAAGGCATTTGCATAGATGTTTGGACTGGCCAGTCCGAACCTACCTGATCTTCCCTAACCCATCCCTTGGCTCCTCCCCGGGTTTCCCAATAAAGGCTGGCGTGTCCGGACTTGCACCCTCCTGTACCTGGAACCTGGCCGAGGGCTCAAATATTTATTGAGGACCTTTTCCATCCAGCACACAGTATCTTTGACCCACTACGTACAGGAGAATCAGAATCAGTTCTGCTAGGTACAAACTCCTTACAGTCAGTGTGGGATTCAAACCCCAGTCCGCATTACGCCATGCCGCCTGGTTAGCATATCGACAAAGGAACTCACCAGGTCCACCTTTGTCCATCTGAGGGAGAGGGTGAGCCGTGATCAAGGGGCAAGGATGATCATGAGAGCTTGGGGGTTCATTGAGTCAGGCAGCAGAGAATGAGGACAGTTGTCCCGTCCCTGTCGACCAGGCCTTGTATCAGGAGGACACCTAAGGCCGACAGGACCTCTAATGGGAAGGAACTGTGGTGATATGAATATGTAACTGCCGATGGGTAGCTGGTGATTCACTCCTTGGTAACTCCTCCCCTTGTGACCCTGGAATAAAGGTCGACCTCCCTCTCCCTGTCCTCAGACGAGTACATGGAATCAGGCCAGCTACGACTAAAGAATAATAAAGCCTATCATTCCTCACTCTACGGCTTTGGAGTCATTGATGGGGCCAATCAGGAACCAGTTTCTGAACTACCCCTTCCCCAGATGAGGAAAAAATTCTTTACTCAGATGCATTCAATAGAAGACAAGCTTTGCTACATCTCTTGAGTGAAGACATTGACTACCATTAAAGCCAATTAGCAGATAGGGGCCATAGTTGGTGTAACAGTGAGTGTGGAGCTGTTACAGCAGCTGTGCCTTGGGTTCAAATCTGGTGCTGGCCGTAAGGAGTTAGCGAACTGCGTAGGTTTCCTCCCACGCTCCAAAGACGTATGGGGAAGGGGTGGGGGGGGTGGGGCTTAGGTCACGTGGCAGCTCAGGCTGGTGGGCCAGAAGGTCCATGTGTCGAAACTAAATTAGAAATCAAATTTAAAATGAAAACAAGATTTAAAAAAAAACAACAGGCCCTCATACGATTCTAACTGGAAAATGAATAGTTCATTCTACTGGGCAATGATCGTAAATTAGAGGAGAAAGAAAACCAGATGGTATCAAATCACGGATGTGCGAGCCCACGGCCTTTGCTTTCCATTTCCAGCTGTTGTCTGCCTGTGACTAACCCATTAGCATCAGTCAATGCCCTCACTTGTACAATAGCCAATGTGTTCAATCGTTGCATGTAGGAGAAGTCCTTGCAGTACTTTTTATTAAAGTTGATCTGAGATTGATAAGCAGGAAGGTTGGTATTTGTATCTTTGGCTTGGCTTCGCGGACGAAGATTTATGGAGGGGGTAAAAAGTCCACGTCAGCTGCAGACTCGTTTGTGGCTGACAAGTCCGATGCGGGACAGGCAGACACGATTGCAGCGGTTGCAGGGGAAAATTGGTTGGTTGGGGATGGGTGTTGGGTTTTTCCTCCTTTGCCTTTTGTCAGTGAGGTAGGCTCTGCGGTCTTCTTCAAAGGAGGTTGCTGCCCGCCAAACTGTGAGGCGCCAAGATGCACGGTTTGAGGCGATATCAGCCCACTGGCGGTGGTCAATGTGGCAGGCACCAAGAGATTTCTTTAGGCAGTCCTTGTACCTTTTCTTTGGTGCACCTCTGTCATGGTGGCCAGTGGAGAGCTCGCCATATAACACGATCTTGGGAAGGCGATGGTCCTCCATTCTGGAGACGTGACCCATCCAGCGCAGCTGGATCTTCAGCAGCGTGGACTCGATGCTGTCGACCTCTGCCATCTCGAGTACTTCGACGTTAGGGATGTAAGCGCTCCAATGGATGTTGAGGATGGAGCGGAGACAACGCTGGTGGAAGCGTTCTAGGAGCCGTAGGTGGTGCCGGTAGAGGACCCATGATTCGGAGCCGAACAGGAGTGTGGGTGTGACAACGGCTCTGTATACGCTTATCTTTGTGAGGTTTTTCAGTTGGTTGTTTTTCCAGACTCTTTTGTGTAGTCTTCCAAAGGCGCTATTTGCCTTCACGAGTCTGTTGTCTATCTCATTGTCGATCCTTGCATCTGATGAAATGGTGCAGCCGAGATAGGTAAACTGGTTGACCGTTTTGAGTTTTGTGTGCCCGATGGAGATGTGGGGGGGCTGGTAGTCATGGTGGGGAGCTGGCTGATGGAGGACCTCAGTTTTCTTCAGGCTGACTTCCAGGCCAAACATTTTGGCAGTTTCCGCAAAGCAGGACGTCAAGCGCTGAAGAGCTGGCTCTGAATGGGCAACTAAAGCGGCATCGTCTGCAAAGAGTAGTTCACGGACAAGTTTCTCTTGTGTCTTGGTGTGAGCTTGCAGGCGCCTCAGATTGAAGAGACTGCCATCCGTGCGGTACCGGATGTAAACAGCGTCTTCATTGTTGGGGTCTTTCATGGCTTGGTTCAGCATCATGCTGAAGAAGATTGAAAAGAGGGTTGGTGCCAGAACACAGCCTTGCTTCACGCCATTGTTAATGGAGAAGGGTTCAGAGAGCTCATTGCTGTATCTGACCCGACCTTGTTGGTTTTCGTGCAGTTGGATAATCATGTTGAGGAACTTTGGGGGACATCCGATGCGCTCTAGTATTTGCCAAAGCCCTTTCCTGCTCACGGTGTCGAAGGCTTTGGTGAGGTCAACAAAGGTGATGTAGAGTCCTTTGTTTTGTTCTCTGCATTTTTCTTGGAGCTGTCTGAGGGCAAAGACCATGTCAGTAGTTCCTCTGTTTGCGCGAAAGCCGCACTGTGATTCTGGGAGAATATTCTCGGCGACACTAGGTATTATTCTATTTAGTAGAATCCTAGCGAAGATTTTGCCTGCAATGGAGAGCAACGTGATTCCCCTGTAGTTTGAGCAGTCTGATTTCTCGCCTTTGTTTTTGTACAGGGTGATGATGGTGGCATCACGAAGATCCTGAGGCAGTTTACCTTGGTCCCAACAAAGCTTGAAAAACTCATGCAGTTTGGCATGCAGAGTTTTGCCGCCAGCCTTCCAGACTTCTGGGGGGATTCCATCCATACCTGCTGCTTTGCCACTTTTCAGTTGTTCGATTGCCTTATATGTCTCATCCAGGGTGGGAACCTCATCCAGCTCTAGCCTTAGGGGCTGTTGAGGGAGCTGGAGCAGGGCGGAATCTTGGACTGAGCGGTTGGCACTGAAAAGAGATTGGAAGTGTTCTGACCATCGGTTGAGGATGGAGATCTTGTCGCTGAGGAGGACTTTGCCGTCTGAGCTGCGCAGCGGGCTTTGGACTTGGGGTGAGGGGCCGTACACAGCCTTTAGAGCCTCGTAGAAACCCCTGAAGTCGCCAATGTCCGCGCTGAGCTGGGTTCGTTTGGCGAGGCTAGTCCACCACTCATTTTGGATCTCCCGGAGTTTGCGCTGAAGATGGCTGCATGCGCGACGGAAGGCTTGTTTCTTCTCTGGACAGGACGGCTTTGTAAGGTGAGCCTGGTGGGCAGCTCGCTTCTTTGCCAGCAGCTCCTGGATTTCCTGGCTGTTTTCGTCAAACCAGTCCTTGTTTTTCCTGGAGGAGAAGCCCAGTACCTCTTCAGTGGATTGCAGTATGGTAGTCTTCAACTGATCCCAGAGGGTTTCAGGGGACGGGTCCGTGAGGCGGGTTGCATCGTCGAGCTTTGCTTTGAGGTTTGCCTGGAAGTTTCCTCTCGCTTCGTCTGACTGCAGGTTTCCAACATTGAACCTCTTTCTGGGGGCTTTATTGTTCCTGGGCTTTGGTTTGAAGTGAAGGTTGAGCTTGCAGCGAACCAGCCGGTGGTCAGTGTGGCATTCCGCGCTAGGCATGACCCTGGTGTGGAGCACATCTCGTTTGTCACTTTCTCTCACCAGGATGTAGTGCAGGAGGTGCCAGTGTTTGTATCGGGGATGCATCCAGGTAGTCTTAAGGCTGTCCCTCTGCTGGAAAAGGGTGTTTGTAATGACAAGCCGCTGTTCTGCGCAGAGCTCCAACAGGAGGCGCCCATTGTCGCTGCACTTGCCGACGCCATGCTTGCCCAGGATTCCTGGCCAGGTTTCTGAGTCTTTGCCGACACGAGCGTTGAAGTCGCCCAGGATGACAACCTTGTCGGCTGTAGGGGTGCGTTGGATGAGGTTGCGCAGGTCGGTGTAGAACTTGTCCTTTTCTGCTGGTTCCGCCTGGAGGGTTGGAGCATAGACACTGATGAGGGTGATGTGACGCTTGTTCTGAAGGGGGAGTCGCATGGACATGATTCGGTCCGAGAGGCCTGTCGGAAGGTTTTCGAGTTTGGAAGCAATGAAGCTCTTGACCATGAAGCCTACACCAGATAGGCGTCGTTCATCCGAAGGCTTGCCAGACCAGTAGAGTGTGTAGCCCGCGCCGCGTTCTTGGAGGATGCCTACATCTGCCAGGCGGACTTCACTGAGAGCGGCTATGTCGATGTCAAGTCTGAGGAGTTCATGTGCAATGAGGGCAGACCGACGTTCAGGTCGGTGGCTGTCAGCCTTGTCTAGCATGGTTCTGATGTTCCAGCATGCTAGCTTGAGTTTGTGAGCATCTTTTGAGGGGGAAGGCGTGGAGGGAGAGGACGTGGAGGGGGAGGACGTGGAGGGGGAGGACGTGGAGGGGGAGGACGTGGAGGGGGAGGACGTGGAGGGGGAGGACGTGGACCTGTCCTCGGGCCTGCGCAAAGGAGCTTTTAGGTGGAGTGCAGTGCGCGCAGTACTGGCCCCACCCTTTACACCCATGGTTCGTGTGCCGTGGCCAAGCAAGCTGGGACGTGGCAGCGAGGTCCTTGGGTCGTAGGTTTTATATCGGAGTGGCCTTCTCCTATGCAGGTTTCTTACCCGGGCTGGAGGGGCCTGCCTCCCCTCCTAGGTCGGTCCATACTGCCCGGACCGGGGCCGAGGCCGCCGCAGCTCACCCTGTGCCTGGACTGGGGCCGCCGCCTCCCACTCCCTGCCCGGACCGGGGCCTCCGCCTGCCTCACTCGACCGAGGCCGGGGCCGCCATCTCCCCCTTGCTCCTGCCCGTATCGGGGCCGCCGCCGTCTACCCTTCGCCCGGACCGGGGCCGGGGCCGCTGCTGCTCTCCCTGTGCCCGGACTGGGGCCGCCGCCTCCCACTCCCTGTCCGGACCGGGGCCTCCGCCTGCCTCACTCGACCGAGGCCGGGGCCGCCGTCTCCCCCTTGCTCCTGCCCGTATCGGGGCCGCCGCCCACTCAATTGCCATTTCGGAGGATATTCTGATGTGAGTCCTCTCCATTTGAGAAACTAAACCAGGGATGGAATTAAATATCTGCACCGGTTCTTTTTAATTTCATTTTTAATTTAGAGATGCAGCAAGGTCCTTCCGGCCCTCTAGCTCATGCCGCCCAAATACACCCACGTGACCAATTAACTTACCAAACCAGAGCATCTGGAGGAAACTCACGCAGTCACTGGGAGAATGCACGAACCGCTTACAGATGGCGCAGCCTTCAAACCCATGTCGCTGTAATAGCGATGGGCTAAACGTGACGCCCTCCTGAGCTTTGTTTTATCTGTTGTTTTAATTGGCTGTCCAACGACCACTCTGCGTCGCCGTGATGTGGAACCTTGGCTGAGGAATTGACATGTCCACAAAAGGCAAAAGGTGGTAGGAGATGGAACGTATTCTGCCTGGAGGTCAGTGTTCCAGAGGAATGTGTTTTAGGACCCCTGTTCTTGGCATTCTTTATGAATCACTTGACCTAGACTCCCCTAACATTTGAAATGTCCTTGCCAGATCTCTGTCCAGGCCTTTCAGCATTCATACTGTCTCTATGAGATCCCCCCCTCATCCTTCTGTACTCCACTGAGTACAGTCCAAGAGCCAACAAACATTCCTCATATGCCAACCCTTTCATTTCTGAAATCATTCTAGTAAATCTTCCCTGAACCCTCTTCAATGCCGGCAGGTCTTTTCTTAAATAAGGCACCCAAAATTGTGCTCCAAGTGAGGTCTCACCGGTGCTCTGTAGAGTCTCAGCATTACATCCCTACTCATTTGCAGATGATACAAAGGTTTGAGGTGTTATGGATAGTGTAGATGGTTTGTCAGTGAGCCCACCTCACTGACAAAAGGCAAAGGAGGAAAAACCCAACACCCAACCCCAACCAACCAATTTTCCCTTGCAACCGCTGCAATCGTGTCTGCCTGTCCCGCATCAGACTTGTCAGCCACAAACGAGCCTGCAGCTGACGTGGACTTTTTACCCCCTCCATAAATCTTCGTCCGCGAAGCCAAGCCAAAGAAAAAGATGGTTGGCATAGGTTACAGCAAGATGCAGAGATGGGCAGAGAAGTGGGAGATGGAATTCAATCTGGTTAAGTGTGGAGTAATGCACTTTGGAAGGTCAAACCTGAAGGTGGAGTACAGGATTAATAATGAAGCAGGATTCTTAACAGTGTGGAGGAACAGGGAGATCTTTGAGTCCAGGTCCAGAGATCCCCCAAGGTTGTCGCACAGCTGAAAGGATAGTTAAGAACGCTGGCCTTCATTAGTTGGGGGATTGAGTTCAAGAGTCGTGAGGTCATGTTGCAGCTCTATAAAACTTTGGTTAGATTGCACTTTGGAATATTGTGTTCAGTTTGGATCACCTCATTACAGGAAGAATGTGGAAGCTATGGAGAGGGTGCAGAGAAGATTTACCAGGATGTTGCCTGGATTGGAGGATGTGTCTTATGAGGCAAGGTTGTCAGAGCTAGTGCTCCTTTCTGGAGCATAGAAGGATGAGAGGAGACTTAATAGAGATCTACAAGATTATGAGAGGCCTAGATAGACAGCCAGCACCTTTTTCCCAGGGTGGCAATGGCCAATACCAGAGGACATGTGTACAAAACGGTGGGAAGAAAGTTTAGGGGAGACATCAGAGGTAGGTTTTTATGCAGAGGTGGTGGGTGCCTGGAGCGTATTGCCAGGGGTGGTGGTGAAGGCTGGTAAAATGGGGACATTCAAAAGACTCTCAGACAGGCACATAGATGTAAGTAAAAGTAGGATTGTGGCTAGAGGAAGGGAAGGGTTTAGACCAGTGGTTCTCAAACTTTTTCTTTCCACTCACATCCCACTTTAAGTAATCCCTACACCATCGGTGTTCTGTGATTAGTAAGGGGTTGCTTAAGGTGGGATGTGGGTGGGAAGGGAAGGTTGAGAATCACTGCTCCAGACCCAATTGTTACTGAAATATTTTCCTTGAGAACAATTGTCATTTGGCCCATTTCCTTTGGAGTTCTGAAACCGTGCACGTAACGAGTCAATGAGGGGCAATTAAAGAAGTGGTTTTCAAACTTTTTCTTTCCACCCATGTCCCACCTTAAGTTAATCACAGAGCCCCGATGGCATAGGGAATATTTAAAGTGGGATATGGGTGGAAAGAAACAGGTTGAGAACTACTGGGTTAGATTGTTGAGGAGTCATTTACATAGGCCGGCACACATCGTGGGCTGAATGAATTGGTCTGTTGTTGGATTGTGAGAAACAGTGGAGGTGAATCAAGGGTTACGGGGAGAAGGCGGGAGAATGGGGTTGAAAGGGATAGTAAATCAGCCATGATGGAACGTTGGGGTGGACTTGAACAGAATGAACTAATTCTGTTCTTCTGTGTTATGGTCCCAAGCACCTTAAACCTATGCCATCTCAGGTTATCCATTTCATCCTTGGGGAAAACTTCTGGCCATTCACATGATCAATGCCACTCATCATCTTGTCCACATCTATCAAGTCACCCCTCAACCTCCACTTCAAGGAGAAAAGACCAAGTTCATTCAACCTAAGGCGTGCTCTCCAATCCAAGCAATATCCTTGTAAATCTCCTCTGCACCCTCTCTATAACATTCAAATCCTTCCTGTAGTGAGGTGACCAGAACTGAACACAATATTTCAAGTGGGGTCTACCTAACGTCATGTATAGTTGCAACATTACCTCACAGCTCTTAACTCGATGAGGTGTGGATCCAGGTTAGGTCATCCATTGCATGCACTCCCTCCACTCTCTTCATGCTGGAGGCATTAATGTGTAGTGAAAAATGGTCAACCTTCATCCTTCCAGAGTCCACAATCATCTCCTTTGTCTTGCCTACATTGAGACTCAGGTTATTTTTCTCACACCATTTGATGAACCATCCGACTCTGCTCTGTAAACCTACTCCATGAGACCATAAGACATCAGAGCAGAAATAGGCTCTTCAGCTCATCGAGTCTACCCAGCCATTCAGTGATGAGCTGATCAATTTTCCCCATTCAGCCCCACTGCCCAACCTTCTCCCCATAACCTTTGATGCCCTACCTAATCAAGAATGGATCAATCTCTGCCTTAAATACACCCAATGACCTGCCCTCCACAATTGCCTGTGGAAACAAATTCAACAGATTTACCACCCTCTGGCTGAAGAAATTCCTCCGCATCTCCATTCTACACCCTTCAATCCTGAAGTTGAGCCCTCTTGTACTTGACTCTCCCACCACGGGGAACCGACCTTTCTACATCAATTCTGTCCCCGTCTCTCAACATTCAAAATGTTTCAATGTGAGCCCCCCCTCATTCTCCTAAATTCCAATGAGTACAGGCCAAGAGCCGTCAAATGCTCCATATGTGATAACCCATTCATTTCCTGGAATCATCCTCGTTTGAAACCCTTCCCACATCAGCACATCCTTTCTTAAACAAGGAGCCCAAAACAGCTCACATCCTCCCAGTGAGGCCTCACCAGGCCTTATAAAGCCTCAACATTGCATCCCTGCCTCAATATTCTATTCCCGTTGAAGTGAAAGCCAGCGTCACATTTGGTTTTCTTCACCACCAACTCAACCTGCAAGTTTACCTTCAGGCAATCAGTTTACCTTCAGGGCTCTTTTTTAAAAATTTTTTCTTTTTCACACTATGAACCATATTGTCCAAAATACACATTATTGTTGTCAATGAGACCAACTAAACATAATTTAGATCATTATTATCCCTCTACCTTTAAGAGGAAGGTGCAGAAGGCAATTTGTTATTGGAAGCGATTCATCATTTACAAAATTGTCAAATAATTTTGATGGCTATGTAATCAATAAAACCCCATGTGATTTATTGCTTGGCCCCTGGCCTTTGCTTTCTTTCCTTCTTGTCAATTCATTTTCCAAACTCTGCGCCCGAACCACGACAGGAGGCATGAGTGAATTTATCACTGTCAAACAAGGAGAATGTTCTCCTTTGGGCTGTCGGCCTTCCCTGCCCAGACAGGCAACAGACATCAAACCTCTCTCTTGGGTTTAACAGCCGCAACGCTAACCAGCCTCGCCTCTGTCAACTCTGTCTACCTCTTCCAAGGCTGCAGAAAAGCTGCCAAACATATTAATGGAAGAAAACCACGAAAATCTGCAGAATGCTGGAGAAACTCAACAGGTCACACAGTGTCCTCTATATAGCAGATGTTAAAATACATATCCAATGTTTCTGCAACACTTCACCTTTGGTTTACTGCATCCGGTGCTCCTTTTTGGCCTTCTCTACACCAGAGAAGAGCGTAGATGGGTGCAGATTGGGAGATCGCTTCGCTGAGCACCTTTGCTCCATCCGCATCAGTGACAGGGATCTCCCAGTATTCAACCATTTCAGTTCTGCGCCCCACTCCCATACTCACATGTCTGTCCACGGCCCACCAAGACCACCAGCAAATGCGAAGAGCGACACCTGATTTTCCGTCTGGGTGACTGTCCAGCCGGATGGCATTAGCGTAGTCTTCTCCGGTTTCTGCTAACCTGCTCTCCTCTCCTTCCCTTCACCCCTCCCTCCTTCCCTCTCTGTTCACCCTGCCATCCCTCCTCCCCTGCTGTCCCCTCCCTCCCTTCTCCCCCTATCACCTCCTGCCTTTTGCGACCACCTCTCCACTCCCTTCTCTTTTATTCGGACGCGGAAGCATGATCAATTACACAAAGACTGAAGTTGGTGAGACTGAAGGCTTTTATTTGCAAGAGGTGGACAGCATCCCTGTGTTGGCCACTCACACTGAGCCGGACTCGAACAGGGGGCAGGCTTGTGGCATGACAACCTTTATGGGGGAGAAAGGGGGAGCAGTCACGAGTCGGTCAGTGAGAGCAGGGTCAACCAGGAAAGGCCATGTCATTTACATATGACAAATATGTACAACAGTGGTTTCACCACAGACGCCTGGTGACATTTTTCCAAACCTTGATGAAGGGCTCAAGCCCGAAACATCGGTTCTGTATCTTTACCTTTGCTGTATAAAGGACACTGTTTGACCTGCTGAGTTTCTCCAGCTTCATGTTTTTTACTTCAACCACGGCGTCTGCAGACTTTCATGTTTTACTTCTAACAATCTAACTCTTCCCTACCTCACATCCATAACCTTCTAGTTTTCTTTCATCCATGTGCCTGTCCAAGAGTCTTTTAAATGTCCCTGCTGGACCAGCCTCCACCCCCAGCCCTGGCAATGCGTTCCATCAACAGTGGGTGATGCCATTTACACTGTTCACTGGCCAAAGGGCAAGCTTTCAGATTCAAGTTATTTGTCTCAGAGAGAAGCGAGCAGACCAGCAGTCACGCATTCGTGTTATGAGCTTATTTTGTGGAGTATGGAATGACAATGAAAGGAAAAATTAATTAATACCAAGAAAGGGTAACACACAAATGTGGTGGAGATACACAGCAGATCACACAGCATCCAGTTAAAGTAAAGGGTAACAAACTTTTTGGGCTCTTCGTGGTGTATCAGAAGGGCTCAGGCCTGAAACATAGGTTACCCCTGACTTCCTATGTATGCTGTGTGACCTGCTGAGTTTCTCCAGCTCGACTCAAGCCCAGCATCAGCAGATTTTCTTGCTTAACTGCATGAGACCATTCCTGACGGGTTCATTCAGGAGCCTGACGGTTGCAGGGAAGGAACTGTCTTTAAGCCAGTTGGTGGGCACTCTCCCACTCTTGAGTCTTCTCCCCCAATGGGAGGAGGGAGAAGAGAGTGTGTCCTGGGTGTGACAGGTCCTTCAGTGTGTTGGCTGCCTTTCCAAGGCAGCGGGAGATGTAGACGGACTCTGCGGAGGGGGAGGGGAGTTTGTGTGATGTTCTGAGCTGCTTCTACCACCTTCTGCAACTTCTCCCAACCTTGAGCAGAGCAGGGAAGGAGGGAAGGTGTTGGTGCCTATGGG
The DNA here is from genome assembly GCF_036971445.1 of Narcine bancroftii. Classification (NCBI taxonomy): domain Eukaryota; kingdom Metazoa; phylum Chordata; class Chondrichthyes; order Torpediniformes; family Narcinidae; genus Narcine; species Narcine bancroftii. The sequence goes on along the minus strand of NC_091470.1, from coordinate 368,139,029 downwards.
TGATGTCACGGATCCATAGAGGAAGGGCAGAAAGCAAAGACCAGCTTGTTTGATTAACTCTGTATCTCGATAAATCATATCGATGCTGTGATTTACTGGATACAGAAGAGATTTCGATACATAACCAATATATCTTTACCTTTTGTTATATGGTCAGGACAATATGAACTATTTCGTAACTGCGTAAGAATACACCCTTCTCACTATAGTAACTGACGTGAACCACTGGGGGAGGGGGGGGGCGTATGTATATGTATATGAGTGTGTGTGTGAAGAGTTTCCTGAGATGGTGGAAGGCATCAGTAAGTAAAGTCTCTTCTATTATTTGAATTTTGCATCTCTATTTAAGAAGCCTCCCAAGTAACTCAGAGACATAACACCTTTGCTATATAAAATATACTGACCTACTGAGTTTCTCCAACATGTTTTTATTTTAACTTATTAAAGGACCTTTTTTTAATGCAAGATTGTTTCATCAGACACCTTGCTCTGTCTGCTCTAATAGCAAGTTGGCCAACCATTTTAATTCCATGTATCATTCCCGCACCGGGATGTCTACCCATGGCCTCATGCCCTGCCAAAACCAGGCCAACCACAAAATGGAGGAACAACACCATACATTCCATCGCACCAGTTTCCAATCAGACAGAAATAACATTGATTTGTCCAATTTCCAGTAATCCCCCTCCCCCAGTCTTTGGTTACCTCTCTGCTTCCTTTCCCCTAGCTCCCCACCCCCTTCCCCTCTGCCTATCAGAGATCCACCCTTCTTAACCCTCTGTCATCTCCCCATCCCTTCTCATGTATCCACCATGAGGCTGGAAGACATAGGAGCAGAAATAGGTCATTCAGCCCATCGAGACTGCCCCACTTTCCTTATAACCATATAACCATATAACTGTTTACAGCATGGAAACGGGTCATATCTGCCCTTCGACCACTCTCTGAGTGAAGAAGCATCCTCTAATATTTCTCCTAAAGTTTTGCCCCCTTAACCTTAACTCATGGCCTCTTGTTCCAACCTCCCCTGCCCTCAGGGGAAAGAGTCTGTTTATGTCTAGTCTATCTATTCCCTTCATAATTTTAAATACTTCTATAAAATCCCCTCTCAGTCGTCTGCGTTCCAATGAATAAAGTCCCAGTCTCCTTAATCTCTCCCTGTAATCCAGATGCTGTAAGACAGGCAACATCCTTGTAAACCTTCTCTGCACCCTCTCCACCTTATCTATATCTTTTCTGCAACTTGGAGGCCAGAACTGAACACAATACTCAAAACAAGGCCTCACCAATGCCTTAAACAGCCACAACATCCCCAGCTCCTATACTCTAGACTATGATTTACGAAGGCCTGTCTACATGGGAATCCACCTTCAATGAACTCTGTACCATAACTCCAAGGTCCCTCTGTTCCTCCCCTTAACTGTATATGTCCTATTCTGGTTATTTTTACCGAAATGCAACACCTCGCACTTGTCTACATTGAATTCCATCTGCCATCTTTCAGCCCACTCTTCCAAACTTCCCAAATCCTTCTGTAATCCAAGAAAATCTACCTCACTATCCACCACTCCCCCTATTTTCATATCATCTGCATATTTGCTTACCCAGTTAACCACACCCTCCTCTAAATCATTAATATAAATGATAAACAACAGGGGACCCAGCACCGATTCCTGAGGCACACTGCTGGTCAGGGTGTTCCATCCTGACAGACAGTTGTCCACCATAGAAACACAGAAACATAGAAGATAGGAGCAGGAGTAGGTCATTTGATCCTTCGAGCCTGCTCAACATTCAACGAGATCATGGCTGATCTTAAAGTTCAGTACCCCGTCCCCACCTTCTCTCCGTAACCTTTAATACCCTTATACTGAAGAAATAGATCTAATTCTCTCTTAAATATATTTAATGAACCTACCTCTACTGCCCTCTGTGGCAATGAATTCCACAGATTCACCACCCTCTGGGTATAGAAATTCCTCCTCATCTCGGTCCTAAATGGTTTGCCTATTATCCTCAAACCATGGCCCCGGGTTCTGGATTTTCCCATCCTTGGAAACATCCCACCTGCATCCATTCTGTCCAGTCCTGCCAGAATTTTATATGTCTCTATGAGATCCCCTCTCAATCTTCTAAACTCCAGCGAGTACAATCCCAATTTGCGCAATCTTTCCTCCTAAGTCATTCCTGCCATTCCAGGTATCAGCCTGGTGAATCGCCTCTGCACTCCCTCCATTGCAAGAACATCCTTCCTTAGATAAGGTGACCAAAACTGTACACAATACTCCAGGTGGGGTCTCACCAAGGCCCTCTACAGCTGCAGTAAGGTATCCTTGTTCCTAGACTCAAACCCTCTTGATATGAAGGCCAACATACCAATTGCCTTTTGAACCGCCTGCTGTACCTGCATGCTCGCCTTCAGAGACTGGTGTACAAGTACCCCTAGGTCTCTCTGCACTTCCCCATCTCTTAATCTATTGCCATTCAAATAGTAATCTGCCCTCCGGTTTGTAAACCTCACACTTATCCACATTGTAGTGCATTTGCCATGGATCTGCCCAGTCCCTCAATTTATCCAAATCACACTGGAGCTTCCTGACCCCCTCTTCCGTGCACACAACCCCTTCTAGCTTAGTGTCATCTGCAAATTTGGAGAGATTACATCCAATCCCCTCATCCAGATCATTAATGTAAATTGTGAACAGCTGGGGTCCCAGTACAGATCCCTGTGGCACCCCACTGGTCACCGCCTGCCACTCAGAAAACGAGCCATTTATCCCAATTCTCTGTCTTCTACCTGCCAGCCAGTTCTCAATCCACATCAATACTTTGCCCCCAATCCCATGAGCCTTGATTTTGGAAGCCAGTCGTTTATGCGGGACCTTATCGAAGGCCTTTTGGAAGTCCATGACTCTCTGCTGTCTATCGTCCAGGCATCTCTGAACCCATCTCACTATCTCTCTATTAATCCCTAGTGACTGAACCTTCCTTACCAACCTTACATGGGGAACTTTATCAAAAGCCTTACTAAAATCCAAATAGATCACATCAACCGCACTACCCTCATCCACTTTTTTTGTCACCTCAACAAGGTCTACCCACACTGCCTACCTCGATGAGCCCTCCAGTCTATCTTGCCTCAGCTGTAATATCCTCCCTACCAAGTAAAGCCACACCTCCCCCTCTTACTCCTCCAATTCTGTCACATCTAAAGCAGCGAAATCTTGGAATATTTAACTGCCAGACACAACCCTTCTTCAACCGTGTCTCGCTAATGGCCACATATTATAACGCCACGTGTCAATCCACACCTTTAGCTCATCTACCTTCCTGATAACACACCTCTCACTGAAATAAATACATCTACTGCATCCTACCTTCTGCCTATCCCCCTCTCCACCATTCTCACAATTGTCATAATAGGATCTATTTATTACTTCCTGCCGTTCACCCCCAAATTATTTGAATATGCTTTTATTATTTGAGTTTGCCTACAAACTTTCTCCCTGCTGTCCTCCCTAACGTGAACCCCTGTCCCCAACCATATTAGTTTAAAGCTCCCCTGACAGCCCTAGCAAATGCCCCCTATATTCTTTAATGCCCTGGCTAATCAAGAATCTATCAGTCTCTGCCTTAAATACACCCAATGACCCAGCCTCCACAACCACCTGTGGCAACAAACTCACCCCAACCCCCCCACCCCGGCTAAAGAAATCCCTCCATGTCTCTGTTCTAACTAGATGTTTGTGCCTGTGCTCCTCCCCCCTCCCCTCCCTCCTCTCCTCTCCTCTCCTCCTCTCCCTTTCCCCCACCTTTTCATTCAGACATCTGCCCATTTTTTCTGCTTCATGGCGAAGGCCTCAGGCCTGAAATATTGGTTGCCCAATGCTTCCTATGGAAGCTACATGATCTGGGGTTTCTCCAGCACATTTGTGTATTGATTTTAGATGGGAACAATCAAATAACTAATGGAGTTTAAGGATAGCTTTGACTGTCCCAACTGTCTCATTCAAGGGCACTATTTATAAATCCCACTCAGCCTCACTGCCCAGCCTTCCCCCCCCATGACCATAATCCAGAACCAATCAATCTCTCCCATAAATACACCCAATGACCTGGCCTCCACAACCATTTGTGGTAAATAGTGGTGAGGGGGGAGGTGTGGGCACAAGTAAGTGCCAAGGGAGTGATTGGTGGGGAGGGAGGATTGGACAAGAGAGTCGCAGAGGGAGTCAGCCCTGTGGAAAGAAGAGTGCAGAAGAGCAGTTTGGTGTTGGGATCACGTAGTATGTGGAAGAAATGGTGGAGGCTGATATGTTAGATAAAAACGTTGGTGGGGCGATAGGTGAGGACAAGGAGAATCCTGTCCTTGTTGCACGTGAGGGCAGGGGGACATGGGTAGATGTGCGAGAATTGAAGGATTTTCAGGTGGTGGTAGAGGGGAAGCCACGATATTTGAAGAAGGAAGACATTTCTGTTGATCTGGCATGGAAAATCTTGTTCTGGAAGAAGAAGCGAGGGAGACGGAGAATTGAGAGAACGGGGGACAGGGTGGGAAAAGGTGTAGTCGAGGTATCTGTGGGAGTTTGTGGGTTTGTAGAGATGGGGTAAGGAGATGGAAGTGGGGAGAGATGGGAATGGGGAGAGATGGGGAATGAGGAGAGATGGGGAAATGGGGAGAGATGGAGGGAATGGGGAAAGATGGGGGAATGGGGAGAGATGGGGGAATGGGGAGAGATGGGGAATGGGGAGATACAGGGAATGGGGAGAGATGGGAAATGGGGAGATACGTGGAATGGGGAGATACGGGGAATGGGGAGAGAGGGAATGGGGAGATACGGGGAATGGGGAGACGAGGTCTGGGGAGATGGGGAATGGGGAGAGACAGGGAATGGGGAGAGACGAGGAATGGGGAGAGACGGGGAATGAGGAGAGACGGGGAATGGGGAGAGATGGGGAATGGGGAGATAGGGAATGGGGAGATAGGGAATGGGGAGAGAGGGAATGGGGAGAGATTCGAAGAGATCAGGGAAGCAATTAATGATAGGGATAATGGTGGGAAGAGATGAGAAATGGGAATGGGAACAGAGACACACCAGTAGCTGGGGAGAGGCACAGTGTACTAATGGAGTCCCAATGGATTTTGTTCTCAGCTCTCAAACTGTTCAGACAAGACATCTGATCCTGCTGGCTAATCTTTTGCGACTGAGCACTTGGAGAATCCTGGTGCATCTCATTGATGTTGTGCTCTGCAGTCCTCCGGCCCTCTGTTTTAAAGAGGCAATCAGTGGCCCCTGCACTCATTAAGCAGCCATCTCCACTATTTCCATCCTCTGTTTCGAATTGTCTCTCCATAATTGCTCAGGGATGAGCTGAACATATGGTAATGAGGTGATACTTTGCGTCAGAGATACACGGGGCGCCATCTATTATTCCCTTTTTATTAAAAATTGGCACCTTATTTAATGAGAAGTTTATTTCAAATCTTAAAGGGCATAGATGTCAATAATGTGCCTCAGCTGGGGTTCAAACCGCAAGTGTATTACCATCTAGGAATTTAATTTATAGAGTAGATGTGGAGAAGATCCAGTTCAAGTTTAAATTTATTGTCAGAGTTAACATGTGATTTTTCGCTGGCCAAACATAATCTCCACCTGTTGATAGTTAAACTGTACTCAAGAGAAAGACTCACGTACAGGTACACGATCTTTTATCCGGCACCCTGTGTTCCAAATTTCGGATTTTTCCAGATTTCGGAAAGCCAGGTTTAAGCCCACCTGAATTGTGCTGCCGTATCCACCCCCACCCCCTTCCAGTCGCGCTGGTGTCTCCCTATCCCTCAACGGCCCGACTCGTGCTGGACAATGTGCCAGTGGAAAAGGGGCATGGGGCCTGAGGCAGTCCAGAGCAGCTGTGCTAAACACAGCCGTCTTCTAACGATATACATCATTGGACTGAGGGCCGATCGAGTTTCTCCCAGGCCCGGCAATCCTGGGTCACAACAGCGGCTGCTGAATAGGCTGTGGCTGAGGCTCACACTCGGTATGGTGCTTTGGGAAGTGAAGGGACGGGGATGTTCATCGGGTTAAACACATTGCATTGACCTGGTGTAGGCTCCTTCCTACCCACTAAGGATCCCTCCCACCCCCCAAGGCTCCCTCCCACCCCTTGAGGTTCCTTCCTATCCCCCCGAAACTCCCACCTACTCCCCCGAGGTTCCCACCTACCCCCCCCAGAGGCTACCTCACACTCCCCGAGGCTCCCTCCAAACCCGCAAGATTCCTTCCTACCCCCTGAGGCTTCATTCTATCTCCCGAGGCTCTGGGGAAATCTGTAGCATGTTTCTTCATTCTTCCTGACCTCAGCGTTTCTGTCTTCAAAGAAATGAATTGAGATCACAACCCCCCCCCCCCCCCACCCCCCACCACACCCCACCACCACCTCAGTTCCGGCAAGTTTTTAATTATTGCAAAAATGCAAGTGGGAAAGAGAATCACGCATTAAGCACAATGGAATAGCTAGAACATTCACCAAAGGCGGGACCCCCTCCCCCCTGAACTGTGTGCTCTCCCCACCCCACCCCGTGACAGGCCAGCGGAGCACCAGCAGAAACGCACCACAGGAGTCCTGCAAACACACAGCTCAGAAAGGCACCACCTCTGAAGAATGTGCCTGGGGGAGTGTAGAGCTCCTCGAAAGAATCAAAGACTTCTTGATCCAAACCTTTTATTAGCAATAAAATAAGGCTTTTATTAGCAAAAGTCCGGAGCTCTTCACAGGTGGCCGACCAGTCTGGAATGATCCGACCTGGCTAGGGACACAACCCTTTAAGGCCCAGACAATAGGTGTGGCTTAGCTCTCAGCAAATCGCTGTAAGCACAGTCTAGATACAGTAACTATATACACTATGTACATTGGTGATAGATCTGGACTATCACATTCACCCCTTCTTGGAGAACTGACCCTGGGAAAAATAAACAAAAATGAGGGAGAGAATGAAAGGAAGGGGTAGGTCAAGGACTGTAGCGGTCAGGGGGTCTGACCATCTGGCGTGACCGCCATGGTGCCGGGATTGGGGTCTCTGGAGTGGTGTCGCCAGCGGGCTCGTCGGGTGCGACTACTCCGTCGCTCAATTCCCCAGTCGTGTTGTCGGCAGGGTGGCCCGGGTCATTGGGGTGCTGTTGGTCCTTCTGTTGTGGCACGGGGCCTGGAGAATAAAGAGTTGGGGAAGGTTGGGTTGGGGGATTTGCTGGGTCTACCGCGTCCTGAGCTAGGTCCCGCACCGAAAATGTCCTCCCGCCCGTCTGGGAACTCAACATAGGCGTAATGTGGGTTCGCGTGGAGTAGAGTCACTCGGTCGACCAAGGGGTCGTTCTTTGAGTGCCGGACATGGCGTCGCAAAAGGACGGGGCCAGGGACGGTGAGCCATGCCGGTACAGTGGTTCCTGATTCGGATTTCCTCGGGAAAAGGAACATCCTTTCGTGGGGGGTGGCATTTGTTGCAGTACATAGGAGGGAGCGGATGGAGTGTAAGGCACTAGTGAGAACCTCCTGCCAGTGAGAGGTGGGGAGACCTTTAGACCGGAGAGCCAGTGTAACTGCTCTCCATATGGTGGCATTCTCCCTCTCAACCTGGCCGTTACCGCGTGGGTTATAGCTCGTGGTCCTGCTTGAAGCAATACCACACTCCAGAAGGTACTGTCGCAGCTCTGCGCTTATGAATGAGGACCCCCTATCACTGTGGATGGAATTGGGGTACCTGAAGATGGTGAAAATACTGTGAAGGGCCTGTATCACTGAGGTGGCAGTGGTGTCTGGGCAGGCCACAGCGAATGGGAAGCGGGAGTACTCGTCGCTGGCTGTAAGGATGTAGGTATTACAGTTGGTCGACGGTAGGGGCCCCTTAAATTCTACGCTAAGACGCTCGAAGGGGCGGGTGGCTTTGATAACGTGGGAGTTATCCGGACGGAAGAAGTGGGGCTTGCATTCAGTGCACACTGAACAGGCTCGGGTCATGGAGCGGATCTCCTCGACTGTGTAGGGTAAGTTGTGTGCCTTGACAAAGTGAGCAAACCTAGTGACCCCTGGATGACAGAGTGGCTCATGGAGTTTCCGTAGTCTGTCCATCTGTATGCTGGCGCACGTCCCCCTGGAGAGTGCGTCAGGCGGGTCGTTGAGCTTACCAGGCCGGTACAGGATGTCATAGTTAAAGGTGGAGAGTTCGATTCTCCATCTGGCGATTTTGTCGTTTTTTTATCTTACCTCGCTGGGTGTTGCTGAACATGAAGGAGACCGCGCGTTGATCAGTCAACAGTGTAAAGCGCCTCCCAGCGAGGTAATGTCTCCAACGACGCACCGCTTCAACTATGGCCTGGGCCTCCTTCTCGATCGAGGAGTGTCTACTCTCCGGACCCTGGAGGGTTCTGGAGAAGAAGGCTACAGGCTGACCGGCCTGGTTCAAGGTGGCTGCCAGGGCGAAGTCGGATGCATCGCTCTCGACTTGAAACGGGACAGACTCATCGATCGCGTGCAGCGTCGCAGCAGCGATGTCGGATTTGATTCGATCGAAAGCCGCTGTGGCTTCGGTCGAGAGGGAAAAGGAGGTGGTCTTGATAAGAGGATGCGCCTTGTCGGCGTAGTGTGGAACCCATTTGGCGTAATACGAGAAAAGGCCCAGGCAACGTTTGAGAGCTTTCTGGGTGGTAGAGGGGACGCATGCGGTCAGGATCTGGCATGACTATCCCGTTCTCCACCACACAACCTAGAATAGCGAGTCGTGTGGTCCGGAAGACACACTTGTCCAAATTGTAAGTCAGGTTCAGCCGACGGGCAGTTTGAAGAAATTTGTCTAGGTTGGCGTCGTGGTCCTGCATGTCGTGGCCGCAGATGGTGATATTGTCCAGATACGGGAAGGTAGCGGTTAGCCCATTCTGGTCCACCATCCTGTCCATTTCCCGCTGGAAGACCGCGACACCATTCGTGACCCAGAATGGTACCCTGAGAAATTGATATAGCTGCCCATTCGCTTCAAAGGCCGTGAATGGTTGGTCCTCGCAGCGGATCGGGAGCTGGTGGTAGGCCGAATGTAGGCCAATAGTGGAGAAAATGCGGTATTGGGCGATCTGGTTCACCACATCCGTGATGCGTGGCAGGAGGTACGCATCCAGGAGCGTGAAGCGGTTAATGGTCTGGCTATAGTCGACCACCATCCGTAGTTTTTCCCCGTTCTTGGTGACAACCACCACCTGGGCTCTCCAGGGGCTTGAACTGGGTTCGATGATGCCCTCATCCAGCAATCTATGCACCTAATGAATTGCCTGTTTTAGTAACGATATTGCTGACTTTTGGTGGCCACAGGCTTCCAGCCAGGGGTGAGGTTTGTGAAGAGTGCTGGCGGGGAAATCCGGAGTGTGGAAAGGCCACAGGATTGGCCCCGGGGCACGGGGGCGGGTTGCTCGGGTGCTTCGGGAGTGGGGCGATGGCAGACCGAGAGGGGGGCGTGGGGTCCCCCAAAGTGTAGGGACACAGTTTGGAACTGACACTGGAAGTTTAATCCCAGCAACACTGGGGCGCACAATTGGGGAAGGACGAATAATTTGAAGTGGATGACCGTCACGCCCTGTACTTCCAGCGTGGCGATGCAATACCCCTTTATCCCAGTCGAGTGCGACCTCATCGCTAATGAGATCCTCTGGGTAGTGGGAATAATGTCAAGTCCCCAACGGAGAGCCAGATCTGGCTGGATTAAACTGTCAGTTGACCCAGAGTCAAATAAGCAATTGGTGTTGTGTCCATGCACTTTAATCAGTTCCATTGCTCTGGTGAGGGGATGAGAGGATTGCTGGTTAGTGTTATTGAAGCAGTTGACAGGGGAGTTTTCCGCGATGACGTCACGCAACGGGATGACGTCACGCAACGGGATGACATAGTCAACACTCGAGGAGCAGGTTGGAGGACCTCCCGGAAGTGCTGTTGTGGCGGCGTTGGTGGGTGAATGGTAAGTAGTGGGGTTTGTAGTTGCTCGCGATTGGCGGTGGGTAGGTTGTTGGTCGCGGCGGTCGGGCCCTGGCGGTCGTCGGCGATTGACACTAGGGTGAGTACCTGGTTGGCCGCGGGGGTGGCTGTGGCGGCGGCAGCAGCGGCGGTAGCATCGGCCCCGGAGGTGTCCGTGGCGGCGGCAGCAGCGGCGGTAGCGTTGAGTGTTCCGCACGGGGGCAAGAGGTGGGCCAACACCATGGTTGCGAGGGTGGGCTGCCTCTTCCGGGTTCGGCATCTCCGTGACATCAGGCGTTGCCATGCAGGGGAGCCCTCGCTCTCATTGGACGAGAGCTCTGGGGAAGAAGAGTTTGAATGGGATAGTGGCGGTTGGGCTTCACACGAGGCACTGTGTTTGCTGGCGGCCATTTTAGACCTACAAACTGCAGCAAAGTGGCCCTTTTTAAGGCACTTCTGGCACCTGGCTTTTCTTGCTGGGCACTGGGACCTGCTGTGCTTGTCCCTCCCGCAGAAATAACATTTTGGGTTCACAGGGGGCAGGGTAGCAGCAGCCGACAGGCCGTCAGGGGTAGGGTAGAAGGGCACTCTACTCACATCAGAATGAGGGGTCCAGTCCCTAGAGAACTCGGTGGACTTTAAGGCTGCATCCTCCATTGTGACTGCAATCCGGGCCACGTCCTCTAGTTTTTCTACCCCTTGTTCGAGCAAGCGCAGCCTCACTTCGTTCGACCGGAGCCCGGCCACATAGGCATCCCAGACGAGATCGTTTGTGATCTTGGCAGCAGTTTTGTCCACACAGTTACAGTCCTTGCCCAATGCCTTTAATACTTGTAAATATGCCCTGCTGGACTCGCCGGGCTGTTGCTTCCTCGAAGCAAGCACGAGCCGGGCTTGAACTCTGTTCACCGGTTGATTATACAGTTCTTTCAGTACCTTTATGGCTGCGGTGTAAGTGGTCTCATCCTGGATGTTCTCGTAGACTCTCAAGGACACCATAGACGGCAATGCTGTTAGTCGCTGGTTATCCATCTCCACCTCAATGAGTCTCAGGAAGTTTTCAAAGTTCAGCAGCCAGAAGTTAAAGGCTTTGAAGGCTGTAGCTGACTGTGGGTCGATATCAAGTTTTTCTGGCCGAGTTAAACGCTCCATCCCTTTCAAAAAAAATTCTTTTTTTGCTAATAAAATTGTAGAGCTCGTCGAAAGAACCAAAGACTTGTTGATCCAAACCAAGGCTTTTATTAGCAAAAGACAGGAGCTCTTCACAGGTGGCCGACCAGTCCGGAATGATCCGACCTGGCTAGGGACACAACCCTTTAAGGCCCAGACAATAGGTGTGGCTTAGCTCTCAGCCAATCGCTGTAAGCACAGTCTAGATACAGTAACTATATACACTATGTACATTGGTGATAGATCTGGACTATCACAGGGAGGAGAGGTCTTGCAATGCGTCCCCTTCACCCCTCCACCTCTCCTCCCACCTACGCCACTGAGTGATTAGCAGTCATTTCTGTTTGCTGTGAACTTGTAAATTACGATTTGGAACGAAATATTTCCAGGCATTCTAAACCGTCTGAAGGTTGTAAATTAATTACAAGGAAAGGATTTCTTCTTCTCATTTCTTAATTAGGTTTTACATTAGCAAGAGACGATCTAAAATCAAGCAAATAATTGAACAGGTTATAAGAAAATAACAAATAAGTTTCCATCCGGCCCGTCGAGCCTGCTCTGCCATTCAATAAGATCATGGTTGATCTGAGGATCGATTTATGTTCAGCTACCTGCCTTTTCCCCACATCCCTTCATTCCCCACCTCTGCAAAAATCTTCCAATCTTATTTTAAACATATTCTCCGAGGCTGCCTCCAATGCTTCCATGGGCAATGAATTCCATAGATTCACCATTCTCTGGGAAAAGCAGTTCCTCCGTCCTAACTCTAGTCTCCTGAATCTTGAGGCTATGCCCTCTAGTTCACACCTCACCTACCACTGGCAAAAAAACCTACCTACTTCATTCTTCTACGTTCCAGGGAATAAAGATCTAACCTGTTTAACCTTTCCCTGTAACTCAGTTTTTGGAATCATGGCAACATCCTAGTAAATCTTTTCTGCCCTCTTTCTATCTTATTGGTATCTTTTCTGTAGTTCGGTGACCAAAACTGCACACAGTACTTCAAATTTGGCCTCACCAATGTCTTATGTAACATTACCATAACATCCTAACTCCTGTACTCAATTCTTTGATTTGTGAACCCCAATGCGACCAAAGCTCTCTTTACAACCCTATCCACCTGTGACACCACTTTTAGGGAATTATGTATCTATATTCCCAGCTCCTCTTGTTCTACCGCACTCCTCAGTGCCCGACCATTTACCGTGTAAGTCCTTTCTTGGTTTGTCCTTCCAAAATGCAACACCTCCCACTTGTCTGCATTAAATTCCATCGGCCATTTTTCAGCCCAGCTGGTCCAGATTCCTCTGAAAACTTTCCTCGCTGTCCACAGCACCTCCAAATTTTGTGCCATCTGCAAACTTGCTGATCCAGTTTCCCACATTATCATCCAGATCATTGATATAGATGACAAACAAGAATGGTCCCATCACCGATCCCTGAGGCACAGCACAGTCTGAGAAGCAATCATCCAATACCACTCTCTGGCTTCTCCTGTATAGCCAATGTCGAATCCATTTTACTACCTCACCATGAATACCAAATAATGAAACCCTAATAACTTTTGATGCCCTGCCTAATCAAGAACCTATCAATCTCTGCCTTAAATACACCCAATGACCTGGCCTCCACAACTGCCTGTGGAAACAAATTCCATAGATTCACTACCCCCTGGCTGAAGAAATTTCTCCACATCCGTGATCTAAGTTGACAACCTTCAATCCTGAAGTTGTGTCCTCTTGTTGGGTGCCCTGTTCACATTGGGCGACCCGATGCAAAACAGATCGGCAATGATACTATCTCCTAGGTGGTTAATTCACAGGTCAATTTGCACCCCCACCCCCCACCCCACCGGTTCGGGAGCGTTAGTTCACATTGGAGGGTGAACCAGTAAATTGACAATTAATTTCTGGGTTCATGTGCCAGTGTGAAAGGGGCATGGGAAACCACCTTTCCATATCTACTTTCTCCATGTTTTTTTTTAAATTTAGACATACAGCAAGGTAACAGGCCATTTCGGCCCACGAGTCTGTGCCACCCAATTAACGTACACCCTCGATATGTTTTAAAGTTGGGAAGAAACCGGAGCCCCTGAGGAAAACCCACGCAGACCCAAGGAAAACGTACAAACTCCTTACAGGCAACGCGGGGTTTGAACCCGGGTCCCATTTGCTGGCGTTTTAAAGGCGTGGCACTAACCACCATGCCATCCATGCCGCCCAATTATTGAAGAACAGAAAGACTAAAAGGTTTAAGCCCATAGTTCCTTGGAAGTGGCCACACAGGTAGACCATGAGAGATAGCAGAATTGGGCCATTTGGGCCATCAAGTCTGCCCTGCCATTTGAGATATGGTTGACGTATTTTTCCTTTCATCCCCATTCGTCTACCTTCTCTCCGTCTCCTTTGACACCCGTACTGATCAAGAAACCATCTACCCTTGCTTTAAATCTGCCCAATGACTTGGCCTCCACAGCCGTCTGTGGCAACAAATCCCACAGATTCACTATCCTCTGGCTGATGAAATTTCTCCTCATCTCTGTTGCAACAGGATGTCTTTTAGGGGACCCGCAGTACAATTCCCAAATCCCCTTCAACCTCCGCTTTCTGAGTTCTGTCCCCAAAGTGTGTGACCATACACTTCCCTACGCTGATTTCCATCTGCCACGTCGTTGCCCTACCTGTCCAGATACCTCTGCAAACTGCCCGCTTCCTCAACACTACCTGCCTGCCGCCTATGTTCGTATCATCTGTAAACCTGGCCACAAAGCCATCAATTCCCTCATCCAAATCATGAACCTGCAGGGTGAAAAGCAGCGACCCAACTCCAACCCATGCTCAATATTCCTAGTCACCAGCAAGCAGCAAAAAAAAGCTGTGTTTATTCCCTCTCTTTGCCTTCTGCCTGTCTTCTACCCACGCTGGCACCTTTCTTGTAACCCTTGACTCCGATCTGGTTTAGCAGGCTCATGTGTAGCATGTTGTAAAAAGCCTTCTCAATATCTAAATACAGGGATACATTGAATAACACAGTTTTGAACACCGCAGGTTTTGATATAACGCGGATTGTACCAGTCCTGAGCAATCCTGTCCTGGCCAGTCACCGTCCCGGGCAGTCGCACCCTGAGGTGTCACCGTGCTGTCATCTTGGAACTTCAGGCAAGAGGCGTTGCAAACAAAGCATCCGACGATCACCTGGCTATGCATCACCGCAGCCCTGAGACCACCTTCACCCCTACCCACTCCTCACCTGTCAGATCACGCACGATGAGCGTTGCAGGCTGAGTATGCCAGAGACAGGCCGGGGGGAGCTGGAACTAAAGAAGTATAAACTACGTTTGACATATATTTTCCTAAATAAACAATGTTCACTTATTACCAATAAAGATCTTTGTCATTTTTCAGCCTGACAAACTCCCCGAACCCCGGACAGCTGTGGAACACCCATGACCACCCCGGGCACCCGGACTCACTCCAACCATGGGGGACGAACCCGCTCCCCACCCATCCAATGCCTCACACACACTTCAACTCCAACCGCCCCGGCCACCCCACCACGCTGCACCACGCCAGCCGCTCTGGCACCCACCACCGTCCTCCATGACTATCCCCCACTTACACTTGCCGACCTTTGACCAGGAGCCAACCCTGCAAAGGTCGCAGAGACTCCGACAGCCGAAGGACCGTCAAAATTTGTAAATAGTGTATATATGTTTGGGACTTTGATAGATCATGGAATATAACCTCCCCCGGGGATAATTTTTAAAGAAGGGGGTGAATGTGGTGATACACCACTAGCCTACCTGTGTACCTGCAGGAAGATCACTGGAGGACGAGCCCCACCCAGTCGGCTGCCAATCACCCTCCGGGATACAAGCTAGATCCGGCCCCTCGAGGCCAGTCTCAGAGCTTGCACAGCTACTCTCACAGCCAGCTCTGTGGAAGATTATGTTGAATAAAACGTGTTGAACAGACTTTATGTTTGTGTATCTGCTTTCTGTTCGATAGTGCAACACAATCGGGGGGGCGGGGGGCAAGAGGGGGTGGGGTTGCACTACTTGTTAGAGAAAATATGACAGCGGTGCTTAGGTGCAATAGAATAGAAAGCTCGTCCAGGGAGGCTATTTGGGTGGAATTGAGGAATGGGAAAGGGGAAGTTACAATTGTAGGGGTGTATTATAGACCACCGAATGGGGAACGTGAATTAGAGGAGCAAATTAGTAGGGAGATAGCAGATATTTGTAATAAGCACCGGGTAGTGATTGTGGGGGATTTTGATTTTCCGAATATTGATTGGGAAACCCATTCCGTGAAAGGGCTGGATGGGTTGGAGTTTGTAAAATGTGTGCAGGATAGCTTTTTACATCAATATGTGGAGGTACCAACTAGAGAGGGAGCTGTGTTGGATTTACTGTTGGGGAATGAGATGGGTCAGGTGACAGAGGTATGTGTGGGGGAGCACTTTGGGTCCAGTGATCATGGTGCCATTAACTTCAAGGTAATCATGGGAAAGGATAGGTCTGGGCCCAGAGTTGAGGTTTTTGAGTGGGGAAAAGCTAGATTTGAGGAGATGAGAAAGAATTTACAAGGGGTGGATTGGGACAATTTGTTTTCTGGGAAGGATGTAATAGAGAAATGGAGGTCTTTTAAAGGAGAGATTTTGAGGGTACAAAATCTTTATATACCTATGGTTCTCAAGGGATATTGGAAACTTGGTTCGAAAAAAGAGGGAGTACTACAATAAATATAAGAAACAGGGAAAAAAGGGGATGTTTGGGTACTCTATTGAATGTAAAAAGAATCTTAAGAAATGTGATAGTCCAGATTCTATCACCAATGTGTCTATGTACAGATGGTCGTGTAGGATGACTGTGATTGGCTGAGAGTGTAGCCACACTTACTGGCAGGTCTTAAAGGATTGCTCCGAGCCAGACCAGGTCATTCTAGACTGGTCGACCTACTTGTGATATACTTCAGTCTTTTAGTTAATAAAAGCCTTAGTTTGGATCAACAAGTCTTTGATTCTTTTGATACGCTCTAAAAGAAAGAAATTAGAAAAGCTCAAAGAAGGGATGAGGTGGTTATAGCAAGCAGAGTGAAAATAAATCCAAAGGGTTTCTACAAATACGTAAATAGCAAAAGGAAAGTGAGAGATAAAATTGGTCCAATAGAGAATCAGAAAGGACAAATGTGTGTGGAGCCAAAAGAGATGGGGAGGTCTTGAGCAATTTCTTTTCCTCTGTATTTACTGAGGAGAAGGATATTGAACTGCACAGGGGAAAGGAAGCAAAGGGGGTAAATATGGAGACTATGTGATTAAGAAAGAGGTAGTACTGGAGCTTTTGAAACATATAAAGGTGGATAAGTCTCCTGGTCCTGTCAGGATTTTCCCCAGGACCTTGAGAGAAGTTAGTGAGGAAATAGCGGAGGCTCCGGCAATGATTTTTCAAATGTCATTAGAGACGGGTATAGGCCGGAGGATTGGCGTGTTGCGCATATGTTCCCTTGTTTAAAAAGGGTTCGAGGAGCAAGCCTAGCAATTATCAGCCTGTGAGTTTGATGTCTGTGGTAGGTAAATTCATGGAAAGTTTTCTTAGAGATAGTATATATAAGTATATGGAGGGACAGGGTCTGATCAGGGACACTCAACCCAGATTTTTGCATGCAAGGTCGTGTTTGACCAATCTTGTTGAATTTTTTGAAGAGGTGACTAGGAATGTTGATGAGCGTAGAGCAGTGGATGTTGTCTATATGGACTTCAGTAAGGCCTTCAATAAGGTTCAACATGGGAGATTAGTTAGGAAGGCTAAGTCCTTGGGTATTAATTTGGAGATAGTCAAATGGATTCAACAGTGGCTGGAAGGAAGGTGCCAGAGAGTAGTAGTAGATAAATGTTTGTCAGGATGGAGGCTGGTGACAAGCGTTAAGAAAATTACAAAGAAAAATAGTGGGCAGAAAAATCAAAAAGGTTACAGAAGTCACTAGATATTGAAAGGACAAAGAACATAAGGGCACTTTATCTGAATGCCCGCAGTATTAGAAATAAGGTTAGTGAACTTGAGGCGCAAATCGGTACCCATGCCTATGATTTGGTCGCCATCACGGAAACATGGCTACAAGGTGACCCTAAATGGGAATTAAACTTTCAAGGGTATCAGGTGGTGCAAAGAGATAGACAGGATGGTAAGGGAGGTGGAGTTGCACTCTTAATCAAAGAGGAGCTCCAGGCAGTAGTGAGGGATGATATAAGATCTAAAGATCATAATGTTGAGTCCATTTGGGTAGAGGTAAAGAATAACAAAGGGAAAAAATTATTGGTGGGTGTTATCTATCGCCCTCCAAATAACAATAGTTTAGTGGCACAGGAAATAAATAGAGTGATAAGTGAGGCATGTAATAATGATACGGCAGTCGTCATGGGGTACTTTAACTTCCACATAGATTGGGAAAATCAAGTTGGTCGTGGGAGTCTGGAAGAGGACTTCATAGAATGCATCCGCGATAGCTTTCTTGAGCAGCATGTTAAGGAACCCACAAGAGAAAATGTTCTCCTGGATCTCGTGTTGTGCAATGAGATAGGGAGAGTAAATGATGTAATAGCCAGAGAGCATCTGGGAAATAGCGATCATAGTATGATTGAATTTCTCATTCAGATGGAAGGGGAAATAGTTAGATCTAAAACTAATATATTATGCTTCAACAGGGGTGACTACCATAGGATGAGGGAGGAATTGGGCAGAGTGGACTGGGAGCACAGGCTCATTGATGAAACAGTTGAGGAACAGTGGAAGATTTTCAAAGAAATATTTGGTAATGCTCAACAAAAATAGATTCCGGTCAGGAAAAAGGGCTGCAAGGGAGGGAAAAATCAACCGTGGTTAACAAAGGAAATAAAGGAGAGCATAAAATTGAAGGCGCAGGTGTACAAAGCTGCAAAGAGCAGTGGGAAACTGGAAGATTGGGAAAACTTTAAGAGACAACAAGGAGTTACAAAGCGGGTACTAAGAAATGGGAAAAAGGATAATGAAGTAAATTGGCACAAAATATAAAAACAGAAAGCAAAAAATTTTATAAATATATAAAACGGAAGAGGGTGGCCAGAGTTAACATAGGACCCTTGGAGGATGAGAAAGGAAAACTGGTAGCAAAACATGAGGAAATGGCCGAGGCATTGAACAAATATTTTGTGTCAGTCTTCACGGTGGAAGACAAGTCCAGCATGTCCAAGTGCGGAGTTAAGGATGTGAATGTTGGGGAGGGCCTTGATAAAATAGTTGTTACAAAGGAAGTAGTGATGGAGAAACTAATGGGACTAAAGCCAGACAAATCACCTGGTCCTGATGATATGCATCCAAGGGTTCTGAAGGAAATGGCAGAAGTTATAGTTGATGCATTGGTGGTCATAGACCAAAATTCCTTGGATTCTGGGCAGGTCCCGGCAGACTGGAAGACAGCAAATGTCACGCCACTTTTTAAGAAGGGATGTAGGCAGAAGACTGGAAATTATCGGCCAATTAGCTTGACGTCTGTGGTTGGAAAAATGCAGGAAGCCGTCATTAAAGATGAAATAGTGAAACTTTTGGAACGTAAGGGTTCAATCAGGCAGACGCAGCATGGTTTTAGAAAGGGAAGATCTTGTTTGACAAACTTGTTAGGATTCTTTGAGGATATAATGGGTGCAGTGGATAGAGGGGAACAGGTTGATGTTGTCTATTTGGATTTCTAGAAAGCGTTTGATAAGGTGCCGCACAAGAGACTTCTCAGTAAGTTACAGGAAAGTGGAGTCCGGGGAAGTCTATTGGCCTGGATCGAAAATTGGTTGTCTGACAGGAGGCAGAGAGTCGGGATAAGTGGGAGTTTTTCAGGTTGGCAGAGAGTGGTAAGTGGGGTGTCACAGGGGTCGGTGTTAGGCCCACAACTGTTCATCATTTACGTTGATGACTTGGAGGAGGGGACAAAATGTGGTGTAGCCAAGTTTGCGGATGACACCAAATTGAGTGGAAGAGCGAATTGTAATGAGGATGTGGAGAGTCTGTGGAGGGATAGAGTTAAGCTGGATGAGTGAGCAAAGGTCTGGCAGATGGAGAACAATGTTAGTAAGTGTGAGGTTATCCACTTTGGCAATAAAAATAAAAGAGCTGAATATTATTTAAAGGGTGAAAAACTACAGCATGCGGTTGTGCAGAGGGACTTGGGAGGGCTTGTGCATGAATCGCAAAAAGTTAGGTTGCAGGTGCAGCAGGTTATTAAGAAGGAATGTTGGCCTTCATCGCTAGAGGAACTGAATTCAGGAGTAGGGAGGTAATGTTGCAACTGTATAAGGTACTGGTGAGACCACACCTGGAGTACTGTGTCCAGTTCTGGTCTCCATATTTGAGGAAGTGTATACTGGCTTTGGAGACAGTCCAGAGGAGGTTTACTAGGTTGATCCCTGGGATGAAGGGGTTGACTTGTGATGAAAGATTAAATCGTCTAGGATTGTATTCGCTCGAGTTCAGAAGAATGAGAGGAGATCTTATAGAAACATATAGGATTATGAAGGGTATGGATAGGATAGATATAGGAAGCTTTTTTGAGCTGGCCGGGGAAACTAAAATGAGAGGACACAGTCTCAAGATTCGGGGGAGTAGATTTAGGACAGAGATGAGGAAAAGTAGTTTTTCCCAGAGAGTAGAGAATGTTTGGAATTCTCTAACCAGGGAAGTGGTTGAGGCTGCCTCATTAAACATATTTAAAATTCGGTTAGATAAATTTTTACATGATAGAGGAATTAGGGGATATGGGGAGAAGGCAGGTAGGTGGAGTTAGGTCATAAATGAGATCAGCCATGATCGAATTGAATGGCGGAGCAGGCTCGATGGGCCATTTTTGGCCTACTCCTGTTCCTACTTCCTATGTTCCTATGTACCTCAGGGTTTGGTATTGGGACCGTTGTTGTTTTTCATATATATTAATCATCTAGTGGATGGGGCAGTAAATTGGATTAGTAAATATGCAGATGATACTAAAATAGGGGGAATTGTGGATGATGAAGAAGGTTTTCAAAGATTGGAGAGGGATTTAAACTGATTAGAGGAGTGGGCAGAAAAATGGCAGATGGAGTTTAATGCTGATTAGTGTGAGGTGGTTCATTTTGGAAAGAATAATCAAAGCAAGACCTATGTGGTAAATGGGAGGGCATTGAAGAACGCAGTGGAGCAGAAAGATCTAGGAATAACGGTGCATTGTTCCCTGAAGGTAGGAGCGCATGTGGATAGGGTGGTGAAGAAGTATGCTTGCCTATATAAATCAGTGCATAGAATCTAGGAGTTGGGAAGCAATGATGAAACTGTACAAGGCATTGGCGAGGCCAAATTTAGAGTACTGTGTGCAGTTCTGTTCACCGATTTATAGGAAGGATATTAACAAGATAGAGAGAGTGCAGAGAAGATTTACAAAAATGTTGCCTGGGTTTCAGCATCTGAAATACAAGGAGAGATTGAGCAAATTAGGTCTTTATTCCTTGGAACGTAGAAGGCTGAGAGGGGATTTGATCGAGGTGTTTAAGATAATGAGAGGGATAGATAGAGTTGTGGTGGAAAGGCTTTTCCCATTGAGAGTAGGAGAGGTGGATACAAGAGGTCATGGGTTGAGAGTTGACAGGCAAAGGTTTAGGAATACCATGAGGGGGAACTTCTTTACTCAGAGAGTGGTTACTGTGTGGAATGGGCTTCTGGGAAAGGTGGTGGAGGCTGGGTCAATTTTGTCATTTTACATTAGATAAGTATATGGATGGGAGGGGGTGGAGGGATATAGGTAGAGTGCTGGTAAGTGGGATTAGAGGAGGGTACTTGAATCAATGCAGACTAGAAGGGCCAAATTGGCCTGTTTCCGTGCTGTAATTGTTATATGGTTATAAATATTTTATGCACATGGCTGCATAAGAATTCTAGGTAAAATAATAAAAAAAATAAATACATTAAAATACAGTGTAATAATGCTTTGAACAGTGTGATTTTCCATAATGCCAGGCATGTCCTCACTGGGTTGGGCAGGCTGGCTCGCCTTCTGTACCTGTAGCCCCCTCCTCATAAGATCCCCTAATAAAGGCCAAGAGCCCTAGTCTCCTCCCTTATACCTGCCTTGGACATGAGCCAGCAGCATGTAGAGGCATGCCTGGGTTTTCTGATTAATAAAGCCTTTGACTCTTGCTTTGTGTCTGCAGATGGTCATTGATCACGCTACACTCACTACCGCCTCTTTCACTCTCTTATGTCTCTGATGTGTTTACAACCCAAGGAAATGAATAGAATAATATCTACAAAGGACTCATTCATAATCCTAGTCTGTTGAATAAACAGGAGAGCATTGTAAAGAACCTTGAGCAGATTAAGTGGACAATGGACCAGAACATTAATTTTTCCATCAATGCTTTTAGACCATAGATGCAACACAAAGGTGGAAAAGTGATAGATTGTAATGAGACACTGAATAAATTATGCTGTTCGAATCCCGTTAGACATATCAGATGGTCCAACAAGATTCCAACGACCGGCTGCGTAGAAAAAAATCCTTCCTCAAATCCCCGCAAAAACGTTTTTACTGCTTATATTGTCACATGCACTGAGATACTGAGATACATTATAAAAAGTTTGTTTTGCGCTCTATCCAGTAAGGTTAACCGATCTTTGAGTGTAAAATAAAGCAGAGTGTAATGAGAAAATGTTTGGTTAAATGTTTGGAGATGGTAATGTGCATTTTCAAACTCATGTCTCTCACAATGGAGGTCTAACATGGGTCGGACCCCCACGGTGATTGGGAGAGATCTGATGAGTGTTGTAGAGCAGAGGGATCTAAGAGAACAGGTATGTGGTACCTTGAAAGTGGTGTCACAGGAAGATAAGATGGTCAAAAAGGCTTTCAGTACATTGGCCTTCATTAGTCAAAGTAATGAGTACAAAAATTAGGAGGTTAAACAGGAAAGTCTGCAGACACCGTTGTTGAAGTAAAGCACATGCTGAAGAAACTCAGTATGTCAAATTATGGACTTTATGCAGTTAATGACATAGCTTTACCTTTGCAACATTAAATACATTGTTTGACCTGCTGGGAATCTCCAGTTTGGAAGTGTTGTGGACAGCGAGGAAGACTTTCAAAACTTGCAGAAGGATCTGCACCAACTGGAAAAGCAGGCCAGAATGCGGCAGATGGAATTTAATCCAGACAAGGGTGAGGTGTTGCATTTCGAAAGGACAAACCAAGGTAGGACATACACAATAAATGTTAGGGCACTGAGGAATGTGGTGGAACAAAGGGATCTGGCAATACAGGTACATAATTCCCTGAAAGTGGTGTCACAGGTGGACAGGGTTATAAATAGAGTTTTTGATTAATTGACCTTCGTAAATCAAAGTATTGAGTACAGGAGTTAGTATGTTATGGTAAAGTTGAATAAGACATTAGTGAGGCTAAATTTGGAATATTGTGTGCAGTTCTGGTCACTACATGAAGGATATCAATAAGATTGAAAGAGTGCAGAGAAGATTTACTAAGATGTAGCCGGGTCTTCAGAAGTTGAGTTACAGGGAAAGGTTAAACGAGTTAGGAGTTTATTCCTTGGAGCGTAGAAGAATGAGGGGAGATTTGAAAGAGATTTACAGAATTATGAGGGGTATGGACAGAGTAAATGCAAATAGGCTCTTTCCACTGAGATTAGGAGAGA
Organism: Narcine bancroftii; assembly: GCF_036971445.1. Classification (NCBI taxonomy): domain Eukaryota; kingdom Metazoa; phylum Chordata; class Chondrichthyes; order Torpediniformes; family Narcinidae; genus Narcine; species Narcine bancroftii. The sequence goes on along the minus strand of NC_091470.1, from coordinate 368,116,166 downwards.
TAAATATGAGAGGCCATGGCTTTAGGGTGAGAGGGGAAATGTTTAGGGGGAACATTAGGGGGAACTTCTTCATTCAGAGAGTGGTGGGAGGGTGGAACGAGCTGCCATCTGATGTGGTAAATGCGGGCTTGCTCTGAAGTTTAAAGAATAAATCGGATAGATACATGAATGGGAAAGGTCTGGAGGGTTATGGAATGGGAGTAGGTCAACGGGACGAGCCAAACGACCCTGTTTTTGTGCTGTAGTGTTCTATGGTCTCTGATTTTATTGGGTTTTTACAGAAGTTGGGAAGTCATGTGGCAGATGTACAAGACGTTATTGAGGCCCATTTTGGAGCATTGAGTTCAGTTTTGGTCACCGTGGTGCAGAAACGATGTCATTGAGCTGGAGAGGGATTTACAAGGATGTTGCCAGGACTTGGGGGCCTGAGCTATAGGGAGAGGTTGACCAGGCTGGGGCTTTATTCCCTGGAGCGCAGGAGGATGAGGGGGGATCTCACGGAGGTGGAAAGAATGAAAGTTTAAAGATGGATTCTCTCATGAGGGAATTTCCTCACCCAGAGAATGGTGAGAACGAGCTGCCAGTGGAGGTAATGGATACGAGTCAATTTTGGGGAGGGCTATTGAAGCCTATGGTTCAGGTCCAGGGTGATGGGACTAGGCAGTATAGACTAGATGGGCTGAAGGGCCTGTTTCTGTCCTGTATTGTTCTATATTCTATGACAGAAACAGATGAATGCAGTCTTTTGCCTAGAGCAGGGGTATCAGTAACATAGGCTTAAGGTGAGGGGGAGTCTGAGGGGTAACCTTTTTACACAGAGGGCAGTGGGTGGATGGGACGGGCTGCCGGAGGAGGTGGTTGAGGCAGGTATTACACCAATATTTAACAAACATTTAAACGGGTCCATGGATAGGATGGGTTTAGAGGGATATGGGCAAAACATGGGGAGGTGGAACCGGTGTGGGTGGGAGGTTCTGGTGGGTATGTGCAATTTGGAGTGAAGAGCCTGTTTCCACACTGTTTTACTCTGTGACCCTATATTCAGCCCAAAGGCAGCACAGTTACCATAGCAGTTAGAAACAATGCTATAACATCGTGGAATTTGTTGCCACAGACATCAATGGAGACCAAGTCACTGGATATATTTACGGCAGACGTAGATAGGTTCTTAACGGGGTGGCACAGTTCATGTAGCCGTTAGCCCAATGCCGTTACAGTCCCAGCGATTGGGACCAGGGTTTGAAGCCCGCGCTGTCGGTAAGGAGTTTATACATTCTCCCCGTGTCTGCATAGGTTTTCCTCAGGGGCTCTGGATTCCTCCCAGCAATTGAAACGTACTGGGGGGGGGGGGGTCATAGGTCAATCGGAAGTAATTGGGCGGCACGGGCTCGTAGAACATAGAAACATAGAAGATAGGAGCAGGAGTAGGTCAATCGGCCCTTCGAGCCTGCTCCGCCATTCAATGAGATCATGGCTGATCTTAAAGTTCAGTACCCCGTCCCCGCCTTCTCTCCGTAACCTTTAATACCCTTATACTGAAGAAATAGATCTAATTCCCTCTTAAATATATTTAATGAACCAGCCTCTACTGCCCTCTGTGGCAATGAATTCCACAGATTCACCACCCTCTGGGTCAAGAAATTCCTCCTCATCTCAGTCCTAAATGGTTTGCCTATTATCCTCGAACCATGGCCCCAGGTTCTGGACTCCCCCACCATTGGAAACATCACTTCTGCATCCATTCTGTCCAGTCCTGCCAGAATTTTATATATCTCTATGAGATCTCCTCTCAATCTTCTAAATTCCGGCCTGTACAATCCCAAATTGTGCAATATTTCCTCATAAGTTATTCCTGCCATTCCAGGTATCAGCCTGGTGAATCGCCTCTGCACTCCCTCCATTGCAAGAACATCCTTCCTTAGATAAGGTGACCAAAACTGCACACAATACTCCAGGTGAGGTCTCACCAAGGCCCTGTACAGCTGCAGTAAGGTATCCTTGTTCCTAGACTCAAACCCTCTTGATATGAAGGCCAACATACCATTTGCCTTTTGAATCGCCTGCTGTACCTGCATGCTCGCCTTCAGAGACTGGTGTACAAGTACCCCTAGGTCTCTCTGCACTTCCCCATCTCTTAATCTATTGCCATTCAAATAGTAATCTGCCCTCTGGTTTGTATTAGCAAAGTGGATAACCTCACATTTATCCACATTGTAGTGCATTTGCCATATATCTGCCCAGTCCCCCAATTTATCCAAATCACACTGGAGCTTCCTGACCCCCTCTTCCATGCACACCGCCCACAGGGAAAAGGAAACTCAGGCCTGTATATGGATCATTCATGTGGTCTTACAATAAATCTAAAATATGAAAACTGATGCAGCTGCACAGGATGCTCTCGACACATCCTCTGTAGGATGTAGTGAGGCTGGAGGGTGGGAGATGGACTTTCCTCAGCCTTCGCAGGAAGTAGAGGCGCTGCTGGGCTTTCTTGGCGAGGGAGCTGGTGTTAAGGGACCAGGTGAGGCTCTCACTAAGGAACTTGGTGCTCTTGATGATCGAACCGTCGATGGTCAGTGTATCATTTGTGTGTTACGTCTGCATGTTGTCACACCGAAGACGGGAGAACTCTGTTTGGTCAGGTTGACCTTGTACATTCAGATGGCAGTAAACGTGAACAGTGCTGCATCTATTAAAGAAATGAGAAGGCCATTCTGCTTGTCGATTTCACTGTCCAATTGAACTTTTGCAAATTCCCCTCTCTTATTGTATTTGCCCACAGGATGAATAATCATTGATAAGACACAGGGTGTTATTCCATCCTGAACCCACTCGGTAATCAGCTATCACATTCCATCACGAACCTTGCATTGTAATACACCTTGCAGTGAACTATATGACATTCTCGCAGTCCCAACAGAGGAAGGCTTTTAGACAGAACAATCTGAAAATATGATAAAAGATCATCTAATATTCAATGAAACACTGTCATGTTTCATTGAATATTAGATGATCTTTTATTGTTTTTTTTAAGACTAGGTTTTTTGACTGAGCTCGCTCCATTGGTTCTGGGACCAAAAATGAGTGACCAACTCCATTTTTATTTAATTTAAATTTTCAATTTTGACATTCAGCATGGGTACGGGCTCTTCAGGCCCACGAGCCCGTGCCGGCCAATTACACCCAATTGGGCTACACCCCCCGTATGTTTTAAAGGGTGGGAACACCCGGAGGAAAGCCATGCAGACACGGGGAGAGCATCCTTCCAGACAGCGCCGGGTTTGAACCTGGGTCGCTGGCGCTGTAACAGCGTGGCGCCTATGATGGCACCAGAATCGTTACAGGATGGCTCGAGGCCATTGACCTGTTGAGTCCGCCCACGGCTAACGTAACGGTTAACGCAATGCTTTTACATCGCCAGTGGCCCGGGTTTGAATCCGCTGCTGTCTATTAGGATGTTCTCCCCATGTCTGTGTGGATTTCCTCCAGGCGCTCCAGTTTCCTCGCACGTTCCAAAGACACATGGGGTTCGTACAGGGCTGGAGATATAAGAAGAGGCTGGAAATGCTTGGAATTTTTCCCGGTAGTGGAGAAAACTGAGGGAGGAGCTGATGGTGCATGAGGCGGCACCGTCAGCGTAGCAGTTAGCGCAGCGCTTTTACATCATTGTAATGCGCTGTGGTAGCAGCAAGCAGACGCAAAACACAAAAGACTGTACTCCAGGCTTTATTCTGCTAAAGGTCTGTGCACACCAGTTTCAGCTGTGGTGGCTCCCAAGCGACTGGCTCAGGAGGGGCCGGCTCAGGTTTATATTCGGGTCGGCTGATTGACAGCCGGCTAGGTGGAGTCAGCCCCCAGGTGGTCCTTCTGCAGGTACAAAGATCGCCCCCTGCATTCGGCTAGTGGTCGTATCCACACAATCACCAGTGACGCCGTTTCGTATCCGACGCTGTCTGTAAGAATCTGTACATTCTCCCCATGTCAGGTGCCCCAGTTTCCTCCCACCTTCCCAAACCGCAGGGGCACAGGCTCGTGGGGAGGAGGGCCTGATACCGTGCTGCATTTACTCCATGTGAAAACACTTCAACTATCCCCACTGTCCTCACCACATAGACCTGTCAATTCCTTCCCTTCAGGCATTACCCCAACCCATTCAGTCCTATCAACCTCCTTGCAGTACATCCCAGACCTCATTAAAGTCTGCAGCCCCTGGGGGTCGAGTGTAATATACAAATGTGCTGGAGAAAATTAGCAGGTCACACAGCAACAACTGGAAGCAAAGGGCTACCATGTTTTGGCCCTGGGCCCTTCATCAAGGTATCCAGGACATCAACCACCTGCTGAGAAAAAATATTGAATTGCTTCTTATAATGGACACTGGAACACAATGCTATCCAGGCACACCAGGCCAGGCATAACCCTTTGGACTCTGGCCAATTTTAACCTTTCATAATGTAGATTGGGGTAGCACAGTTGGCTTAGCGGTTAGCCCAACGCCTTTACAGCGCCAGTGATCGGGATCTGGGTTCAAATCCCACACTGTCTAAGGAGTTTGTACGTTCTCCCCACGTTTGCCTGGGTTTTCCCCGGGAGCTCCGGTTTCCTCCCACTGTTCGAGATGTATTGGGGATGTAATTGGGCGGCATGGACTTGAGGGCCAAAAGGGCCTGTTACCGTGCTGCATGTCTAAATTTTAATTTAAAATATACTCTGGACTGGGCCATGGGTAAACTACAGAACAAACACCAGTAAGAACCAGCTGGTGGATGGGTATAAAACCAGTCCCATAAAATGTGCACACGGATCGAATGGGTTAAAACAGCAGTAAAATAGGAAATCTCCAGAGTCGTTAACGATGTCACGAGACTTCCCCTCATCGAGGACATCTACACGAGATGGTGCCTTAAAAAACCAGCCTCTATCCTCAAAGACCCCCACCACCCAGGTCATGCCCTCTTCACTCTACTACCATTGGGGAAAAGGTACAGGAGCCTGAAGTCAAGCACTCAGCGGCACAAGGACAGGTCTTCCCCTCCACCATCAGATTCCTGAATAATCAATGAAGCAAAGACACTGCCTCACTTTGTCTTTTCATGCACTGTTTTTATTTTTTATTTTTCCTTCCATCAGTTCTGGAGGCCAGGTTATTGGGAGTATTTAAGGCAGGGATTGTTAGGTTCTTGATGAGTCAGGGCATTCAAGGTGATGGGGAGAAGGCCGGGCAGTGGGGCTGAGTGGGAGAATGGATCAGCTTAGGATTAAATGGCGGGGCAGACCCAATGGGCTGAATAGTCCCATGTCCTATGGACTTGAGGATGAATTTAAATTTTGTAACAATCCACTGTCTACTGTGGTGTTGAGCATGAGTTGTGTTTGCTGTTGTTCCAAACTGCAGACTGTTCCACTCTCAATTGGCTTTGTTTGCTGTGAAGAGAAGATAAGAACAGAGACAGCCATATGTTTCCTGAGAGAACTGAGAGTAAACAGGGAGAATAAACAGAATGATCCATAAACCAACCGATGGAATAGCACCAAGCTGAAACACTGCCTTGCCGGCCCTCCTAGCATTTAGAACATGTATGACAGATTATGTTGTGTTTTATATTGTATACAGATATGTTTTAAAAGGAGTTAAATTGCAGCAGGTTTTTTAGTGTTGGTCACATACAAACACTTCAAAACAGATCTCAATTAAAATACTGGAGCTCTGCTCAAGCCAGACAGTCTGGCTCCGAGAGCCTTTCCAAAGCTTTGAGGAGTGCCCAAGGGACTTCACTCATGGATTGTTGCTTTGAAAAGCAAAAGAGGAAATAACTCGGAGGATTAGGTTTGGGAACCATAGTCTGTCTGAGTTAAGGTTGCTGTTCTAAGAGGGTCATGTGGGTTTGCAAGCAAAGAGTCAAACAGATTTTTTTTTTTCTCAGCGAGAGAGAGAGAATTCTACAGAGTTCTACAGATCAGCAGCACCTGGGACTGGAACAGGACAAGCTGGAAAGCTTGTGGAAAAACCCCATTTTGAAGATGGGTTGTAAGTTCTTAGTTCAGCCTAGTCAAAGCCCTTGTGGTGAGGACTGGCTGCCTAATGTTTCACTTGAAATAAGAGAAACAAAAAGGAACTCTGTGGTGACCTGAAAGAAAGAGATTATCATCTGGAAAACCCTGATGGGGCAAGTTTCTTCAGTAAGACACTAATGTGGCTGATTAGAAGAGATTAGTTTATATCCAGCTCTCTCTGAAAACTGACAAGAACCTTCCTGAGTGGTAACCATTTACCTTTCAAGCACCAGAGCCTGGTGAACTTCATAAATGTTAAATTCTGTGCACAGTATAAGAATTGCCTGCAACCAGTGAACTTGGAGGAGTGAGAAGTGAGATTGGACTGTGAATTAAAGAACTTTTCTGAACTTATACACACATTATATACACGTACACTTAGAATTAGAAGGGGGTTAAGTTAATAGTGATAAGTTAAAGTTTGATCCGTTTTCATGTTTAAAGATAATTAAAAGCAACTTTTGTTGAAGTAACCATTTGACTTGGTGAATTTCTGTTGCTGCTGGGTTTTGGGGTCCTCTGGGCTCATAACACACAGAACACAGAACATTACAGCACAGTACAGGCCCTTCAGGCCACGATGTTGTGATGACCCATTTATATCGGCCAAAAAACAAATAAACCCTCCCTACCTCATAACCCTGATGTTTCAGCCTCCATCACCAGCCCTGGCAAGGCATTCCAGGCCCTTACAACTCTGTGTAAAAAAACCTACCCCTGACGTCTCCCCTCACCAGGGATTTATAGAACTGTAACATCGCCTCACAGAATTTGGATGCCAATCCATCCTAAATAACTTCTGGACTGAGGTCCCAGTTAGAGAATAGCAAAGAATAATTCAAGTTCAAGTTTATTTATCATCTAATTGTACAAGTACAATCCAACGAAACAGTGTTCTCTGGTCCACGGTGCAAAGCACACAGACAGACACACAATACACACGCAGGACAAGATGGCCTATACTCCTCCCCCTCCCATTCTACTTTCTTGTGGGTTTTTTTTAACTACAATCATAGCATCTGCAGACTTTCATGTCTCATTCCCTCTTCACCAGCCTTTTTAATATTGGTACCTTGAAGAAGAGCTAAAACATGGGTTACATGTCTTTGCCTCCCTTGGACACTACGAGACCGGCTGAGTTCCTTCAGCATTTCTGTGATTTTTTACGACAATCCACAGTTTGTGCTTCACTCCTGTTGAGAGTGCCAGGGACCCGGATTCGAATCCACTCCTGTCTATAAGGAGTCTGTACATTCTCCCTGTGTCTGAGTGGGTTTCCTCTGCGTGCTCCCTTTTCCTCCCACCCTCCAAAACACACAGGGACCATGAGTTAATCAGGTGCAATGGAGCGGCAGAGAGGACCTTCTCCTGTACTGTAAGTGGATTTAAAGACACACATATATTTACTTTAAATGTTAGCTTTATGTAATGTAATTTTTATATACTGTGTAATATGTGTGGTCTGCAGGATCTCTCTACCCTCCAGATGACTGGATCTTGAAGTGAACCACAGCATGGGAGATTATCAAAAGTCTTCATATCAAGTGAAATAAAATTCTAAACTGATACCTTATTTCTGCCACATGGGAACAGTTAGATGAAAACTGGATTCCTATTAATAGGATATATTTTTCTCATGTGCATAGCTCTGTGGCACAGGAACTTGGATTTATCTGTCGCAGCTTCCAACGTCTGGCCAAATGATGCATGAAATTACTTCATGTTTGGGCAAGTGTTTTCTGCTGTACACACTGAAATCTCCGCTACTTACACCATTATTGGAGTTACTCTTGCAAGTAGAGTTATCAGCGGTGAACTCCATCTGGGAACTCCGAAGCGAATTGAAACATGGCCAGGGCGCAACTGGGGCATTGTGAGCGTCAGCCTGTCCCATCGAGAGTGTATAGTATACACCACCTACAATAGTCATGGGTTTGTAAAGCCCCACAGCACGAACACCAGCTGGTCCACACCGTACAGCGCACCGTCCGGCTTTAGTCCCACTTGCCCCGCATTAGAACCATGGGACCGCAGAACACTACAGCACAGAAGCAGACTCTTTGGCCCATGACCAAAGTATTATTCCGCCTTGTCCCAATGACCTGCACCCAGTCCCAGGGCCAGTGCCAGATTGTGCCCTGGGCAAGTCCGACTACTTGCACCCCTTCAGAAAAAAATTGCCAACTTGGGTATTCAGAAAAAAACAGTTGCAGAAAAAAATGAAAACACAGAACTTGACACTGCTAAATTTACTTTAAATTTTCAAGAAGTAACACATCAATCTTTGATCATCTTTCTCAAATACTAAAGGAAATATTTTGGCACGCAAATCATTTTGACCTCAAGAGCTCTCGGTAGAATGCATCCCTCTGCCAAGGACCACACAACATTCAAACCTTCCACTTCACACACCTTTCCAGTGATGGAAGTGGAGAACTTGCTGCCAGCAGGGCGAGTTGAATCAATTAGCAAAACATGTTAACGGGAAAAGGATGAGAAGGGAGGGTGATCCCATTACAATGAAATGAGCAGAGCGGGAAGGAACTGGATTTGAGAAGAAGCTTTGCCGCCAAGCCTTTGGGCTGAATGCCCCCTATCTTCACTGTAACTTCAATGGAAGGTCATTAATACTCATAGAGATATCTGACTGAGCACAGATCCAGAACGGGGACTGGGAAGGGTGGGAGAGTGGGGACCAGGGAGGAAAGGGGGATCAGGGACGAGGGGGGGAGGGACGGGGATCGGGAAGGAGGGGGAATGGTGACTGAGGGGGGGAGCAGGGAACCAGGAGGGGAAGGGAGCAGAGACTGGGGAGTGGGGAGCAGGGAGAGAGGGAGCAATCCAGCGCCGAACTAAAGTGGCCAGGGGTGAGCAGGGGCATTTGCACAACCCACACTGCCCCTTGCCTCAGGGAGCCACTATCCTGTTGCCCTCCTTGAGCCCCTCAATCTCTGGGCAGCGCCTCAATCACCCCGATCGCCGTGTGTTGGTCGGGGAACTCCACAAACACTTAGCTGCTCTTGAGCTGAATTTGACCGACAGCTCGGCGTAAGTCAAGAAGGCCGATGTTTTGAAAACATTCCACGTTTTCAAACCAGTGGGCTTCAAAGCCTGGATGTTGGAATTCAGGCCCAAAACAGCTGTCTGGGACAAGGAGTGGAGCACGCATGCGTCCCAGTCCGAGAGGCAATTTCAAACCAGAGTCGGTCTCCGGCAGTGAAATTGTAGCGTGGATATGGGGCATGGTGAAAGAGAGGGTCGCCTGGACCCAACAACACTGAACCACTTCACACACCCAATATGGACCCCAGGACGTTTCAAAATCAAAAGCTGGGCTGTCCAGCCTAAAAACGGTCGTCTGGCCACCCTGACTGTGCCCCTCTGTGGTCTGTGCCCTAAGCAGCTGTCTAGTTTGCCAAATGATAGCTCTGGCCTTGCCCAGTCCATAGCCCTCTGTACCCCTCCTATTCATGCATCTAACAAAATTTTTCTTGAGGCAGCATGGTTGACGTAGTGGTGCCGTTCCAGCGCCAGCGATCGGGACTGGGGTTCGAATCCCACGATGTCTGTCAGGAGTTTGTACGTTCTCCCCGTGTCTGCGTGAGTTTTCCCCGAGGGGTCCAGTTTCCTCTCACCATTCAAAGCATGCTGGGGGTGTAGGTTAATTGGGTGCCTGGGCCTGTTCCTGTGCTGTATGTCTAAATTTAAATTTAAAATTTAAATTTTAGCATGCAGAGGTTGGATAGCATTTGGTCCGGTTATATCACTGTCCGGTATGGACGGGCCAATGCACAGGGCAGGAAAATACTACAGAGAGTTGTGAACTCTGCCAACACCATCATGGGCACTGTTCTTCAGTCCATCAAGGATGTCTACAAGGGGCGGTGTCTCAAGAAATCAGCATATATCCTCAATGACGCTTACCGTGCCTTCTTCACTCATCAGGAAAGGGGTACAGGACCCTGAGGACGAACACCCAGTGGCACAAGGACAGCTTCTTCCCCTCCGCCATCAGATTACTGAATGGGCAATGAACCGCAGGCACTGCTTCACTTAGTAGATAGGTAGAACCATAGAACAGGCATATGGATGGGAAGGGTATGAAAGGATGGGGCCAGTGGGACTGGGGTCAGTGAAGGATCACTGGGGTCAGTGAAGGATGGGTGGGGAGAGTATGGAAGGATGGGGTCAGTGGGATTGGGGTCAGTGAAGGATGGATGGGATGGGTATGGAAGGATGGGGTCAGTGGGACTGGGGTCAGTGAAGGATCACTGGGGTCAGTGAAGGATGGGTGGGAGGGGTATTGAAGGATGGGGTCAGTGGGACTGGGGTCAGTGAAGGATGGGTGGGATGGGTATGGAAGGATGGAGTCAGTGGGACAGGGGTCAGTGGAGGATGGGTGGGAGAGGTAAGGAAGGATGGGGGTCAGTGGGACTGGGGTCAGTGAAGGATGGGTGGGAGGGGTATGGAAGGATGCGGTCAGTGGGACTGGGCAGAATAACAGTTTGACAAAGGGAACCCTGCAAATTTCTTTATGTGTGTGGGGGAAATGTGCCGGCCGGCTGCACCACAGTCTGGTCCTGGAACACCAATACCCCTGAGCGTAAAGCCCTGCAAAAGGAAGAGGACACAACCCACGACATCGCAGGCAAACCCCACCCCACCATCGAGAACGTCAACAGGGAACGCTGCTGTCGGAGAGCAGCAGCCATTTTCAAGGACCCACACCACCCGGCACATGCTCTGTTCTCGCTGCTGCCATCAGGAAAGAGGCATCGGGGCCACAAGACTCGCACCCACCAGGTTCAGGAACGGCTGCTCCCCCTCCTCCATCAGACTCCTCAACGAGAAACTCAATCAAGGGTTCGTTTCAGGTCTCTTACTTGTGTACTGCATTGATTACTTTCTCTGTATTACACAATTTGTTTACATTTCTTCATTTGTTTAGATTCCAGATTTATGGTCAGAGAACATACACGACATCACATGCTACCACTAATGGGTATTGCAAAAAATAAACTGTACACACCGTATACATGTAAACAAATAAAGAACTGTAAACAGATAACGAATCTAAACAAACTGACTGTGAAACAAAGAGAATTTTTAAAAATCAATAAAGTGCTCAAGTAAGAGTCCTTCAAAGTATTTGTATTCTTTACATGTATTTGAATTTTCTTGAGTACAGTGTGTTTGCTCTACTGATAGGTAGCCTGGCCCGCAGGAAAAAGGACGTCAGGGTTGTATGTCCTTGTCACCTCATGAGAGGAAGGATGTGGAATCTATGGAGAGGGTGCAGAGAAGATTTACAAGATCACAAGAAAGAGGAACAGAAGTAGGCCATTTGGCCCATCATGTCTGCTTCACAACTCCGCCCTGAGCTAAACTGCTCTCACATCTAGTTCCAAGTTCTGGCCTTTTCCCCATAGCCCTTGATCCCTTGACTAATTAGATCCCTGTCAATCTCTGCCTTAAACTCCCCCAATGGTCAGGCCTCCACAGCTGTATGTGGCAACGAATTCCACAAATCCACCACCCTCTGGCTAAAGAAATTTCTCCTCATCTCTGTTTTAAATGGGTCCCTTCTCATTCTGAGACTGTGCTCTCTTCTCCTGGATTCACCCACCAAGGGAAACAAATTATTCACGTCAACTCTGTCCAATCCTTTCAGCATTCGAAATGTTTCTCTGAGTTCTCCCCTCATTTTTCTATGCTCCAATGAATCCAGTCTAAGAGTCAATAAACATTCCTCATATGTCAGCCCCTGCATTTCAGGAATCAACCTGGTAAATCTTCTTGGTTCTCTTTCCAACATCATTACATCCCTTCCAAGATAAGGGGCCCAAAACTGCACACAGTTACTCCAAATGAGGTCTCACCAGTGCCCCTTAGAGCCTCATCAACATCTCTTTAGTCATGTACACTTTTCCTCTTACATGAAATGAATCCCAACCTAGCATTCGCTTTCTTTACCACCGATCCAACCTGGTGGGCAACCTTCAGGTTATCCTGCACGAGGACACCATCCCCCACCAAAGCCCCTTTGCAATTCTGAGTTTTGAATTTTCTCCCCATCCAAAGAATAATCTCCCTGTTTATTTTCTCTTCCAAAATGTTCAACCATACATTTCTCAACATTGTATCTCATTTGCCATTTCTTTGCTCAGTCTCCTAAACTCTCCAAGTCTCTCTTCAACCTTTCAGTATCTTCAACACTTCCTACTCCACCACCTATCTTGGTGTCATTGTGCAAACTTGGCCCCAAAACCATTCACTACATAATCTAAATCATTGATATATATTGTAAAAAGAAGTGGCCCCAAAACCAACCCCTGCAGGACACCACTCCACCCAACTCCACCAATCTAATATCTTTCCTGTCATTCCATGGGCTCTCATCTTATTAAAGCAGCCTCTTATGTGGCACCTTATCAAAGACCTTTTGAAAATCCAAATACACAACATCCACATCCTCTCCCTTGTCTGTCCTACTTGAGATTTTCTCCAAAATTCCATTAGGTTGGGCAGGCAGGATCTTCCCTCATGAACCCATGGTGGCCTGGACCTATCATTCCTTGCACCTCGAGGTATTTAATAACTTCATCCTATTTCCAAACTCTCTCCTTTTCCAAATAATCCAGTTCTTTATTTTTATCCTTCTTACTGAATAACTTATTTTGATTTGTAGAGAAATACTTCTGATGAAAAAAGGAAATGTTTAATAAAGAATAAATTTTATTCTAATATGATCCAGATGTATAGAGCTGAAAAATTGATTGAGAGAACTAAATAAAAGTATTATGGATAGGGAGAAAGAGCACACAAAGTTTTAGCTTGGCAATTGAAGACAGAACAAGCCTCTAGAACAATTAACACTATTAAAAATAATGTTAAGATTACATACAAACCTCAATAAATAAATAATTTATTTAAGGATTTTTATAGATCGAAGTTTAATAGTGATGCTGTTAAAATTGATAATTTTTTGTCTCAAATTAGTTTATCTACCTTGAATTGTCAAAATCAAAAAGATTTAGATGCTCCATTTACAGAAAGAGAAATTAGTGAGGTTCTTAATTCTTTGCAAAGTGGTAAGTCACCAGGCGAGGATGCTTTTCCGCCTGAATTTTATAAGAAATTTAAATATTTATTAATACCTCCTTTTATGCAGCTGCTGCAAGAAGCAGCGGAAACTCATTCTCTACCAGAATCTTTTTCAAGTGCAATTATTACTGTGATACCTAAGAAAGATAAGAGATTTGTTAAAAACTGAATCTTATAGGTCAACATCTTTATTAAATGCTGATCATAAAATTATTGCTAAAATTTTGGCAAATAGAGTGGCTAGATATCTACCACATTTAAATCATATGGATCAAACTGGATTTACTAAAAAATGCCAATCTGCCGATAATGTGGCTAATGTGATTAGTTTATTACATTAATCACAAAAGAAGGGTGACTTATTGGTGGCAGTAACTTTAGATGCTGAGAAGGCCTTTGATAGATTGGAATTGAATTATTTATTTAAGGTATTAGAAATTTTTGGATTTGGATCTACATTTATTAATTGGATAAAAACTTTATATAAAAATCTCTCTGCTAAAGTTGTAACCAATGGACAAATTTCTTCTCCTTTTCCATTGTCTCGATCAAGTAGACAAGGATGTCCTTTATCTCCAGCTTTGTTTGTTTTAGCAATAGAACCTTTAGCAGCATTAATAAGACAAGATTCTAAGATTAAGGGTATAAAGGTTAGTCAAGAGGAACACAAGATTAATTTATTTGCTGATGACGTCTTGGTTTATATGACAGATCCCAAAAACATTTGGTGTCAATTATATGTAAGACTGGTAGATTGTGGTGAACTATTAGGATATAAGATTAATTGGGACAGAAGTGAAATGATGCCCTGAGGTAAAGGTGATTATACTCAATGTAGAGAATTTGCTTGATTTAAGTGGTCAGAGGATGGAATTAAATATTTGGGGATTAAGGTTGATAATAATTTATATAAATTGAATTATATAAAATTAAAGAAGATTTGAATAGGTGGAATAACTTGCCTATAATCCCAGTAGGTAGTGTGAATTGTATAAAGATGAATATTTTTCTAAGGGTTCAATATCTTTTTCAGTCAATTCCTTGTTGGATTACTCAAAAGTTTCTTAAGGATTTATTTCAAGTATTAGAAGTCTTTTTTTTATGGAAGGGAAAGATGGCTAGAGTGTGTTTGCAAAAATTGACCTGGAAATTCGAATTAGGAGGTTTGCATTTTAAGAATTATTATAAAGCAGCTCAATTGAAATTTATTGTTTGATGTAGACAACAGTATGCAGGAATTTATTTACAAATAGAATTCAAAATTGAAACATTTGATTGAACTATGGAATAAATTAGATCATGAAATGGGTGGAATAGGTTTGATTTCTCAGAAAAATGCCTTTATATCAAAATTGGAATTGAATTATTTATTTAAGGCATTAGAAAATTTTGGTTTTGGATCTACATTTATTAATTGGATAAAATTTTTGGATAAAATCCATTTTTCTATGGATGATCAATTTTTGAGGATTTGGAGTTGAATGGGGATGAAGAAAATAGAAAATTGTTTTGAAGCTGATAAATTTATTACTTTCAACAAATGAAGAAAAAATTTAATGTCCCAAATAATACCTTTTTCTGTTATTATCAGGTTAAAGGTTTCTTGGTTGATAAGTTAGGATGTAGCGGGCGCACAGCGCAAGTATTGCAAACTTCCACAGTCAGTTCACAGACTTACCTGACACATCGCGGGCTAGCAGTGCTGGGAGCCAAAGTTTAGTGAATGGATCGGATGAAGCCCCTGCCGAAAGGCGCAGGGGGCTAATGGCTCATAGCTTTAACCTGCTGGTCCTGTGGACCAGCAGCTGTTCACTAATGAGCTCATTAACAGGCAGGGAATAAAAGGTCTGTGTATGTCTGCAATAAACCAGTCTTGAGTTGACTACTTTTGTGTGCATTTGCCTTTATTTAGTAGCATCTACCATAGTAGCCACTAGAAGGTCCTAATTTGATATTACCAAGATAGAATGAATTATAATTATTGATATGTAAGGTTGATATAAATAAGTTTATTTTGGTGATGTATAAATTTCTTCAAAAAGCAGCTCCCAAGTTAGTAATACATAAATCAAGATTAAAATGGGAGGTTGATATAAATAGACAAATAGATTATTGGATGCAATTATGTAAGGAAAATATGACAAAAATTATTAACATTAGGTATAGACAGTTTCAATATAATTTTTTGCGTCAATTATATTTAACACCTAAAAAAATTAAAAATTGAACCCAACATTATCAGATCTTTTACTTGGAAGTGTCCTAGAGTAAAATCCTTTTGGTTAGAGGTAGGGAATTATTTGGAGAAAATATTAGGGCTTAAACTCCCACAGGACCCGATGTTATTTTTGTTGGGTAATAGTAAAGTAGTTAGACAAAAATTAAGGTTAATGATGTATCAAATTGAATTTTTACAATGAGCTTTAGCTGTTTCTAGGAAGTGTATAGCCATTACTTGGAAATCAAGTAAGGATTTAGGGATGGAGAGGTGGCATGCTGAATTGTGTTCTTGTATTCCCCTTGAGAAAATAACATAATTTATGTAATAAGTATCAATTTTCTTTTGGAAAATATGGAGCCCATGCTTATAACATGTTGGTTTGAAAATTTGAAGGACTTTCTGAAAGTCTATCCTGTTGGTATTATTAATATTGAGATTTAAGATATTTCTTTTTGACATTCTTTTTTCCTTTGTTTTCTTTTATATTTCTATGATATATTTCGTGGGGGAGAGTGGCGTGGTGTAACACTAATGGCAGGACATCAAGAGGGCCAATGACATCACGGGGTGGGATTTCTGCATCTGTGAGAGTTCTGTGTCTGCTGGGCTTGGGGGCAGCAGGAGAAGCCTGCACATGTTAATATTCACCAAAGGTATGTTAAAATAAAGCAAGTTATGAACGCAACTCTGGGTTCAAAGTATTTTTTGTTACAACATGACAGGTTGGAGAGAGGGGAAGGGAGGGAGGGATGGGGGTTTATATATACACACACACACCACACACACACACACACACACACACACACACACACACACACACACACACACACACACACACACACATATTTATTTCTCTAATAGTTTTATTGAATATGTATATAAAATATTCAAAAAAATTATAATCGCATCCTGTGGATTGATTCCACTAACTTTCCAATTACTAACATTAGACTAATAGGCCTATAATTTGCTTTTTTCTGCCTCCCTCCTTTGTTAAACAGTGGAACTACATTTGCGACCTTCCAGTCTTCTGGAACTACGCCAGAGTCTATTGATTTCTGGAAAATCAATTCCAATGCCTCCACAATCTCCAAAGCCACTTCCTTCAGAACCCATGGGTGCACCTCATCCGGTCCCAGAGACTCATCTACTTTTAAACCATTCAGCTTACTAAGCTCTATCTTTCGAGTAATCCTGACTGTACTTAATTCTATTCCCTGAGGCCTCATGTATATTCCTATTGTCTTCCTCAGTGAAGACTGACACAAAATATTCATTTAGTTCCTCTGCCATCTCTGTTACCCATTATAATTTCTCCAGCATCATTTTCAATCGGTCCCATATCTACCCGTGTCTCTTTTTAAAAAAACTCTTAGTATCCTTTTGTATGTAATTTGCCAACTTCCTTTCATAATTCATCTTTTCTTTCCTAATGACTTTCTTTGTCTCTTACAGAAAGAGAATTTTTAAAAGTTTCCCAGTCCTGTTTTTCCACTAATTTTTGCTTCCTTGTTTGCCCTCCCTTTTGATTTTATTTTAGCCTTAACCTCTCTTGTCAGCCACATTTAAGCCATTTTTCCATTCATAATTTTCCTTTTTCTTGGAATACATTTATCCTGCTCATTATTTCTTGTAGAAATATCTTCCAATTCTGCTCTGGCGTCCCTCCATCTCACTTACTGTTCCAGTCAACTTGGGCCAGTTCCTCTCTCATCCCACTGTAATTTCCTTTGTTCCACTGAAATATTGACACACCTGATTTCAGCTTTTCCTTTTCAAATTTGAAACTGAACTCAGTCATGTTATGATCACTATTCCCCAAGGGTTCCATTACCTTTAGTTCCCTAATCACCTCAAATACATTACATGTCACCCAATCCAAAACCATCGATCCCCTGGTGGGCTTATTGACAAGTTGCTCCAAAAAGCCATCCCGTAGGCATTCAACAAACTCTCTCTCCTGACATCCAGAACCTTCCTGACTTTCCCAATCCCCTTTCATGTTAATATCCCCCATAATTATTTTGACATTTTCTTTCTGACACACTTGATCTATCTCCAGCTGTAACATAGTTTACTTCCTGGCTGCTGTTTGGGGGGCCTGTATATAACTGCCAATAGGATCCTTTTACCCTTGCTCTTTCTTAACTCAACCCATAAGGACTTATGAGGATGTTGCCTGGATTGGGAAACAAGTCTTATGAGGGCAAGGTTAGCAGAGCTGGGACTTTTCTCTTTGGAACGTGAAGGATGAGAGGAACCTTCATCGAGGTTGACAAGATTCTGAGAGCTTAGATAGGATGGACGGCCAGCACCTGTTTCCCAGGGCAGGATCAGCAAACTCCAGGGGACATGTGTACAAAGTGAAAGGAGGGAAGTTTAGGGGAGACGTCAGGGGTAAGTGTTTTACCCACAGAGAGTTGTGGGGGCCTCAAATGTGTTGCCAGGGATGATGGTGAAGGCTGAAACTTGGGGCATTTAAGAGATTCTTAGACACATGAATGAAAGTAAACTAGAGGGTTATGGGGTAGGGAGGGTAAGGAAGGGATTATATGGGCCCGCACCACATCGAGGGCCGAAGGGCCTGTACTGTGCTGTATTGTTCTATGTTCTATGTCATGTATGCACTCTGACAATAAATCTGAACTTCGACTTTGGTTTTGACAAGATGGCCTGTTTCTGTGCTGTAATATTCCATGGTTCTGTGGTTCCATGTTAAATGATAAATCGTTACTGTAGGTTGGCCAATGGTGGAAAAGCATCTGTTCTGTCAATGGTCCAATAGTGTTCTTGGAGCAGTGTGATCAAGTTCAAGTTCATGTTTATTACAATCTGATTGTACAAGTGCAACCTGACGAAACAGCGTTCTTCGGCTCTCGGTGAAAAACACACAGACACACAACCAGACATAACACACATACAGACAAACAATACATATACTGGACGGGTATTTCATCTCTACAAATAAATAAATAAATGTTGTTTCATGAGTCTCGGAGGGTCAGTTCGATCAGTTCCTTTGGTCGTTCACCGTTCTCACTGCCCGTGGGAAGAAGCTGTTCCTCAACCTGGTGGGTCTGGCTCTGATCCTCCTGTACCTCTTCCCCGACGGGTGTAGCTGAAAGATGCTGTGTGCGGGCTGGAAGGGGTCCTCAATTATTTTGCACGTCCTCGTTAGATAATGATCCCAGTAGATCATGTCGATGTGCTGGGGTGGGGGAGGGGGTTAGTGAGACCCTAGTGATCATCTCCACCACTCTTATGCACTTCTCCGCAGCAAGTATGGTTCAGGTGATTCAGGAGCCTGATCTCTGTTGGGAGAAAACTGCTCTCTTGGATCCCCAACCTTGGTTCCTACTTCTGTGCAGTTTTATCCTCCCAGAGATGCCTCCACTCCCTCCCATCTACACTGCAGCCTATCAACCTTCTCTCCTTCCGAGTTCTGATGAAGGAAGGATCTCTCACCAGAAACATTCTGCTGAATTAAACATTAATTAGGGCAGTGCGCTTAGCGCAATGTTATGACCCAAGTTTGAATCCGGTGCTGTCTGTAAGGAGTTTTTACAATCTTCCCGTGTCTGCGTGAGTTTCCTTCGGTTCATCCTGTTTCCTTCCTATGTTCCAACTTGTACAGGATTGGAAGGTTAATTGGGTGTAATTGGGCAACATGGATCAGAGGGGGCCTCCTCCCACGTTGTATCAATAAAGATCAAAGTTCAAGGTTCAGACTAATTGTATGACATTACATACAACCCTGAGATTTTGGTGGGCCAGGTAGAATTTCTAGTTATCGGTAGGGCAAAATACTCTACTGAAGAAAAGATATGTATGCAAAGGAATTAAATGGAAACAAAGAAAGAAATATAAACAAACTGACTGTGCAATGCAGATGTCCCTCTTATCCACAGGGTACATGCACCAAGACCCCAGCAGATGCCTGAAACTGGAGATAATACCGAACTCTATATATTCTATGTGTATTTTTCCTATTCAAACATAACTATGATAAAGTTTAATTTATAAATTAGACACAATAAGAGATTAACATCAATAACTAATAATAAAATAGAATAATTAAAAGGAATTTTTTTTTAAAAAGGGTTACTTGAACACATGCATTGCAATACCGCGACAGTCGATCTGAATACAGTACTGTACAAGATCTGTACTGTACTTTCAGACCGTGGTTAACCATAACCAAGGATAACAGGGAACTACTGTACTGAAAAAATGTACAGTGTAAGTCCAAAAATTCAGACGCCAGAAATCCGGATCACCCAAGAATTTGGACTTCTTGAAAACTCTCGGCTTTCGCGGCATGTGTGCGTGCGTGCACTGCATGAACACAACAGGTGGACTGCTCAACTATATGAAAAATCCAAAGATCCGGACCGATCCAATCCTTGAGCAGTCCAGGTTTTAGGTTTTCACTGTATTCAGTAATAAATAATGTGCAAAGTCAGACTCCTTAAATGAGCCCCTGATTGAGTTTGTCGTTGAGGAGTCTGATGGTGGAGGGGGAGCAGCTCTTCCTGAACCTGCTGGTGCGAGTCTTGTGGCACCGACACCTCTTTCCTGATGGCAGCAGCAGGAACAGAGCTTGATCTTAACCACTAACTAAATAAACTAAATGGTAATTAAGCGATAACTAAATTAAATTAAATGTTTCTCTTCTCTAAGATGGCACTGACCTGCTGAAAGTTTCCAGCATATTTTGTGTTTAGTATAGACATCAAATTCTGCAAGTTTTACATTTTATCACCTATCTCCTTTGCAAGGCTCTCTAAGCTTGAGGAAGACTCATTTTTAAGAAAGGTTTAGACAAACAGCACGGTAACAGGGGCGAACCCAGGCTGCAACCAACATTTAAATACAGCACGGTCACAGGCCCTTTCAGCCGCCCAATTTACAACCCAGTTGGCCTACAGCCAAACCCTTGGGGAGTAGTGATCATAACATGATTGAGTTCAGTTTCAAATTTGAAAAGGGAAAGCTGAAATCAGGTGTGTCAATATTTCAGTGGAACAAAGGAAATTACAGTGGGTGAGAGGAAACTGGAGATCCTGGAGGAAGCCAACGCAGACGCGGGGGAAACGTGCAAACTCCTTGCAAGTGGCATGGGATTTGTAGCCCGGTCCCAATCGCTGGCGCTGTAACAGCGTTGCGCGAACTGCTGTGCCAACTGTGCCGTCGGAAGGCGAAGCAAGATTGGGACGCTCGTCAGTCGGCTGTGTTGGCATTCCTCTCATTCTACTGGAGAGCTCGGCCACGCCTGTTACACTCAGCTAACCTGCCCCATTGAGGTTACCTTTATTTGAATACTGTGCACAAACATTTAATTTAGAACTCTCTATTGAATTGGCACTCATATTGAATTAACATGAGTGCTTTATTTTAATTGGTACACTTCATTATAAAAAGCTCCAACACTAGTCGTTGCTTTGGTTCATTGTATTTCACATTGGCCTCCTTGTATTTTGAAGCCCCGTATTTTCAACCCTGCAGATGTTTGTGTAAAATGGTTGTTGAAATTGCTGCAAGATTCTTTGCTTTAGTAATGCAATGGGATGTAAATTATTTTTCTAAGGGAACCCTAACAAAAATTGAACGATTGGAGTAGCGTTTTGTCGATGAGTGTATTTTCCAAAGAGAAGAGACTGAATATAACATTTACAGCAAAACCCTTGGTGTCTGGATTGGGAGAGGCCAGATAAGCAAGACATCCGGTTGCTTGAGACTCAACTCAAGTCAGGTTTATTGCCATTTTATTGCTCAAGCCCAACCCAGCCGAGTTGCAGTCTCCAGTCCTCGGTCGGTGCAAAGCAGGCATACAGACAAACAATACGTTTGCAGGTCAGGGCTTTATCTATACAAATAAATAATCATTGTTTGGTCAATATGAGAGCTTCAGAGGGTCATGGTGAGCAGCTTATTTGGCCGTTCAGTGTTCTCACTGTCCATAAGACTCACTCTTACAATGCCAGACTAATACACCTGCTTTAAGAATAAACAGTTTAAATGACAAAAAGTGCTATATTTACACTGAATAAACTTCACTTGCAGGAATAAATAAACCAGATAGAATTTTACATTCTTTGAAACATTTATCCGTCACTGCTTCTGCAGGTCTCCCCACCCCCCTCCACGGGAATCCCCAAAACATTATAGGTAATTAACCCCCTCCCCCATGTTTGTTGATAAAGCCTCTGACCTTACTAGCAGTTATAAGGAGGCACTGTGTAAGAGAGTCCGTCCACCCCCCCCCCCCCACAACGACGAGCAACATCAACCAGCTCTTCATCCTGGGCAGCGCCATTTTACTCATGCAACACCCCCACCCTTAACCAGGCCTTCCAGGCGAGGCAGAATTTCACACACAGCCACATCATCTTCACCTCCCCATCCCTTTCTTCTCATTCTCTCCCTCGTTTGTTCACCTCTCTCCACCCATCCCGCCCCCCCACCCTCTCCGCCACCGTCGGAGATGGGACACACCCCTTCCACTCCCCACTCACGGACGTCCCACAGACCAATCCCACCCCTTCCAGGTGAGGCAGGTTTCAAGATTTAAGATTAAATATATTGTCATTGTAATAAACCAGTGTCATATTCCACGAAGTCGCTTTTTCCTGTTGTAAGGCCGACAGATTCACCATTGGCAGAAATTGCTTGAAGCGCCCCCTACAGACAGAGAGAGAGAAGCAAAAGAGAGTCCCCCACAGAGTCACTGAGTGTCCATGGATTCATCTCCTGTGCTCCCTCAGACACACAGACTCCAGTCCAAACCATTGCGACCCAAGCTCCAGATCTGAACCTCCAACATGGTCAGGAACCCCTCAGCGCCCTTGGCACCTCCTCGCATCCCAGTTCCGATACCTTTTCAGGCAGTTTCCAGCCAGTTTCCAGCTGCCATCAGGCCGGCACGAGTCTCCTGCCAGCAGTCTCCAGCAGCCCACAGCCTCCATGGGTTCCTTGACTCGAGCAGCCCGCTGCATGCATGGGCCTTTCAGCCACAGGGCCCCCTCACTGGTCTGACGCCGCAGTCCCTGTCCCGTGGGCTGTCTCCTCTGCTTCCCCTTCTCAGATGGAGGGGGAGGTGGTCTCCCTGTTTTTCTGGTGCCCTGTGCCAGTCATCCGCTCCCCTGGAGTCTGCATTCCTTCGTGTCTGCCGCCGATCCGAGGCACCGTCATCTTGCGCGCAGACTCCGCAGCCACAGGATTTTTAGCTGCCTCCCCCAACTGCTCACTTCTGTCATGGTTTCACAGGCTGGATGCAGACACTGCATTCCCTCCGACTGAGGAATTGAGAAACAGTTCAAAGTTCAAAATTCAGGGCACATACATGACATCACATACAACCCTGAGATCCATTTTCTTGCGGGCCAGGAAGAATCTCTACTTATCAGAAGTGCAAAAAATAACTATACTCAAGAAAAGAAATGTATACAAAAGTGAGAGATGTAAACAAAGAAAAAAATGGAACAAACTAATCAGAATCAGATTAAATTCAGTGTTTTGCGGCAGCGTCACAGGGCAAACATTCTTACAACGTTACTATATAAAAACATTTAATAGTGTGTAGCCATGCGCTAATCAAAACAAGAGACACACACAGTAGTCAAGTTAAGCTCTGAGTTTTATTAGGGCTCAGGCCCGACTTTTATACTTGCCCTGTTCCCATCGTGGCCCCCCTTGGCTGACGTCACAACATGCATTACAAAAGTGGGATTCCCGCGCGCGGGTACTTTCCTGCATAACAATGCCCTTTTTCCCCATGAACTGTCCCGGTCTATTGGCTACACAGCAAGGCCAGTGCCATTTTGGGGGCACTAGCCTTTAAGCTGCCCTTGCCATTCACCCACCAGTTCGCTTGTTGGGACCAGTGCTGCTGCGTGGGTTGCTGGCCTTTGGTTGCACTCACCACCCGGAGCGCCATCTTGATCGTCGCCACGGCAGGCCGCTACAAGTGCATGAAATGTAAGGCAGTGTCTTTGGTTCATTGATCATTCAGGAATCTGATGGCAGAGGGGAAGAAGCTGTCCTTGTGCTGCTGGGGGCTCGTCTTCAGGCTCCTGTACCTTTTCCCCGATGGTAGCAGAGTGAAGAGGGCATGGCCTGGGTTGTGGGTCTGTGAGGATAGAGGCTGCTTTTTTAAGACACCACCTCGAGTGGATGTCCTCGATGCAGTGAAGTCCGGTGCCCTTGATGTTACAGGCTGACTAAGCAGCCCTCTAGAGTTTATTCTTGTCCTGAGTACACCATTTGTAGTGCACTGTGCAATACAGAAAATAAATATTCAAACAGTAGACACAGTCTAGGAATAAAGGGTGGATCTTTTAAAACTAGGATACAGAGAAACCTCTTCATGCAAAGGAGCAGTGAAACGTTCACATTCTCTATCCCACAAGGCTGTGGACGCTTTTTCATTCAATGCATTGAAAACAGAGAATGATGAATTTTTGAACATCAGGAAAATCAAGGGAATTTGGGAGAGGGTTGGGATAAGAATCTGTCGTTCAAAGTCTATCAAATAGAACCATAGAAGAGTACAGCACAGAAACAGGCCCCTTCGGCTCTTCTAGTCTGTGCTAAACCACATTTTTTTTTGTCTAGTCCTTCTGATCTGCACCCTGTCCATAGCCCTTCATACCCCTCCCATCCATGTACCTGTCTAAATTATTGTTCAATGTTAAAATTGAGCCCGCATTCACCACCCCAGCTGGCAGCTCATTCTACACTCACAGAGGAAGTTCCCCCTCAAGTTCTCCCTAAACTTTTCCCCTCTGTTTTGAATCTCACCTCCCCTCAGCTGTCTATATTTACTCTGTCTGTCCCCCTCATAATTTTAAATCCCTCTATCAAATCTCCCCTCATTCTTCTACACTCCAGGGAATAAAGAACCAAACCTGTTTAACCTTTCCCTGAAATCCGGGCAACACCCTAGTAAATCTTCTCTGCCCTCTGTCAATCTTACTAATATCTCAGAAAAACATATGGAAAATTGACATCAGGAAATTGGATGCAGCCCACATCACTCAATGCAATAAGTGGAAACATTGCAAGACTTAGTTTCAGATTAAATATCACAAACAACCTATCCTCATACAACATGTCAACATTACAACCAGGAACACGCCTACAAATCACTATCCACAGAGATCAAAGGAAACTCATCGGGATCTCAGTGCCCCTCTCCAATTGTTCAAGATGAACTGCAAAAAGTATCTTGACAGGAAGCATCAGACTTGGGACAGGAGCTGCTCTGCCCACGACCACAATAAACTGTAGAGTTGTGATCACACCTCAGGCCATTAAACCACTCCCCTCCCCTCCATTGACTTTAGCTCTCCCTGTGTGGAACGTGGGGACATGGTGTGTGGGACGTGGATAGTGGGACACAGAGTGTGGAACGTGGTGACATGGTGTGTGGGATGTGGATAGTGGGACACGGAGTGTGGAACATAGGGATATGGTGTGGATGGAGTATGGAACATGGGGACATGGTGTGTGGGACACGGAAACACGGAGTGTGGAACGTGGTGACATGGTGTGTGGGATGTGGATAGTGGGACACGGAGTGTGGAACGTGGTGACATGGTGTGTGGGACGTGGATAGTGGGACACGGAGTGTGGAACGTGGTGACATGGTGTGTGGGATGTGGATAGTGGGACACGGAGTGTGGAACGTGGTGACATGGTGTGTGGGACGTGGATAGTGGGACACGGAGTGTGGAACGTGGTGACATGGTGTGTGGGATGTAGATAGTGGGACACGGAGTGTGGAACATAGGGATATGGTGTGGATGGAGTATGGAACATGGGGACATGGTGTGTGGGACACGGAAACATGGAGTGTGAAGCGTGCGGACATGGTGTGTGGGATGTGGATAGTGGGGCACTGATTGTGGAACGTGGGGAAATTGTTGCTTTTTTAAGACACCGCCTCGTGTAACGGCCTGCAACAATTAAGTCGGTGCCAATAAATTCGGCCCTCGATGTGCTGGCTTATATATTCCTAACAAAAAAAAACTAAGCCCTCCCTACCCTGTAGCTGTCTATTTTCCTTTCTGAGAGTCTCTTAAATACCCCTAATATTTCAGTGTCTACCCCTGGAAAGGTATTCCTGGTACTCAAATGTGTAAAAAAACTGACACCGAATGTCTCCCCTAAATTCCCTCCCTTCACCTTGTACAGATGTCCTCTGGTGTTGGCTGCCCCTGTCCTGAAAAACAGGTGCTGGCTGTCCACCTTATCTCTGTCTCTCAGAATCTTCCAAATTTCTAATAAGTCACTTTACAGCCTTCTGCGCTCCAAAGAGAAAAGTCCCAGCTCTTCAAACCTTGCCTCATACGACTTATTTTCCAATCCAGGCAACATCCAATGCATCTCCTCACATTTATCCAGATTGAACTTGATCTGCCACTTTTCTGCCCGACTCTGCATCCTGTCAAAATCCTTTCGTACCTACGACAACCCTCAGTACTGTCCCCAACTCCTCTAACCTTCGTATCATCTGCAAACTTATTGACCCCATCCTTCCACTTCTACATCTTGTGTGGAATCTATCAGGAATAGTGAGAATCAAACTTATAGTCTATAGTTAAGACAAGTTGTGTTAAAACAAGTCGTGATTGAACCGGTGCCCCTGGAGCTGTAAGTCACAGAGACATGGAAACATGTCCTTCAGCCCTCTGTCCGAGACATCAGTCAACCCGAATCCCATTTTTTTATTCTTCCGGCTTTCCTATCAATTCCCTACTGCTCTGCTCCACCCCAGATCTTACCACTCGGCACACTCTAGTGGCCTATTATAGCAATCAACCGTGTAGCTTGGAACACGGAGAAAACTGAAGCATCCGGGAGGGGAAACTCACCCAGTCACAGGGAGAATGTGCAAACTTCACATCGACAGCAGCCCAGGTCGGGATCGTACCTAGGTCACTGGCGCTCTGAGCCAGTGGATCCTCCAGCTGCAGCTCTGTACCACCCTAAAACCCAGCTCAGGACGAGCCACTCAGCGTGTGCCTGTGTAGAGCTGCAGGATGTACTTCTGTCCCCAACTTCAGCTCCAGTCGACCCCACCGAGCAGAATGTGCTCGAGGTAAATGGGACCCTACACCAATCAACCTTACTTGGATGGAGATTGATTTATTATCATGAGTATAACGAAAGATACAGTGGAAATATTGTGCCTGAAATTTGAAGGCCGGCAGAGACACCACATTCTTTGGAATAGAAGGGGAGGGAGTGGAAGGGGAGGGGAGGGGAGGGGAGGGGAGGGGAGGGGGGGTGAGGGAAGGGGAGGGGAGTGGAGGTGAGGGGAAGGAAGGGAAGGGGAGGGGTGGGAAGGGAAGGGAAGGGGAGAGAAGGGAACCAGAGGGGAGGGGTGGGAAGGGAAGGAGAGAGAAGGGAAGTGGATGGGAGGGGTGGGAAGGGAAGGAGAGAGAAGGGAAGTGGATGGGAGGGGAAGGGAGGGAAGGGAAGAGTAGAGAGGAGGAATGCAGGAAGGGAAGGGAATGGAGGGAAGGGGAGTGAAAGGGAGGGGAGGGAAAGGGGAGGGGGAGGGGAGAGAAGGGGTGGGAGGGGGAGGGAAGGGAGGGAAGGGGAGACAAGGGAAGAGGAGGAGAGGGGAGGGAGGAATCCCTTTAGAGAGCACAAGTTGCTGCCTCCTCAAGTCGAAACTGACTCAATTTCAAGTTTAGTCTGTTTTACATAATTACATTTCCAAAGGTATTTACGGTTGGAGTTTACGTGATTAGCACGAAGTGAGTTGTTAAAAGAAGCTGTTTTTAACGATACCCTTTAACTCTGGTAACTTCAGACCAATTCATCTCCCCTCTGCAGAGTTTATCATCTCTGTTTTCCTCTATCTTTTCCGTCACACGACCGTCATGTGATTGGGAACGGACGATCTATGCTTTAGAAAGGATGTCTCTTCAGATTACCACATTAATTTCTGGAGCTGAGGATTGTCCTCAAGATAATAGTGTTTTCATTAAAAAGGTTCCAGCTTGGATATTTTATCACAATGGTAAAATGATACGGTTCTCCTGAGTGACTTTTACACAAAATTAAAATCAGTGGAAGAGAAGGTAGAAACATTAGAAATATTAGTCCATTCATTGCCACTGGGATCAAATACTGTCAGGAATGTGATGGGGACCTCAGTTCTAATGTGAGGTAGTCGAGAGTGAATCATCCCCATTCCTGCTCCACCTCATCTTCAAAAGAGAACGTGACCTGCTGCCAACAAATTCACGATTGCAAATTGAACTTTTAATTTATATTTTTAACTGAGAGATACAACACGGTAACAGGCCCCCGGGTCCATGAACCCACACCATGTGACCAATTAACCCACTAACCCTGTACAGCTGTGGAGTGTGGGTGGAGACCAGAGCACCCGGAGGAATCAGACACGGAGAGAATGTACAAACCCCTTACCAACAGCGGGCAATTTCAAATCCGGGTTTGGTCCTATCAGTTATTTAGTACTACAAAATAACCAAGAGTGGGTACATTGTGGATTTGTAATGGGAAAACCAAGAGTGGCTCCATTAAAGCCAGTCACTATACCTCGAATGGAATTGACTGCCTTGACTCTGGCGAGCAAAATGGACACAGTGTTAAGAAGAAAAAATTCAAGAGAAATTCTTCCTTTCATTTGGAATATACAAATGTCATGTCGGACTTGATAGCCAAGGGTTACGTAGGAAAGGTATTTGAAGATACCTTGGAACATTAAGGCAATATAAAATGGTGGCTACAAATGCCCAGGTCGCCATTTGAAGGATGAGATGACTCGCCATTTGCAAGAATATCAGGAGACTTTAGTGGCTTTAGATGTAGAGAATGCGTCAGCGCAAGAAAATTTTCTTTGAATCAAAATACAGATGACAGGGGGGTGTGGCAAGATAGCGTAGGAAGAGGACGTCTGAATAATGAATGCCTAAAAAATAGAGACATTTAAAATATCTAAAACTTTTTCTGAGAAAGTTCAAGTATTAAGCACAGCAATAATGAAGCCCAACCTGGGAAGAAATTACATTTTAAAAGAGCTGAAAGTGCAGAAGAACTGAGGCCTACCTTCCAGAAGGATCCATAAGTCTTGATTGCTGAAGCCTCGAAGACACAGAGGATCACCCAGGCCAGGTTTTCTGTTACATCGGTGCCTTCCTTGCGTTCGGAAACGCAAGATGGAGCTGGCGTGGTGAGTCCTGCTTCGGAGTGGGGGGGGCGCAAGCGCGACATCGGATGCGCGTCCGAGGAGTTTGGGGAGCGTGGGGGCAAGCGCGTTGGTGCGGCCAGCAACGTGAAAACCGCTGGTGCGGGGTCGGAGGATCTGTACCTCTGGGCCCTGACTAAACTGGGCCCAGGCTGCGGGAATGGCCAGCCTCCATGGGCTGATGAGGTCGGCCCAGTTTGGGGGACAGGGTTCAGACCCGCAGCCAAGTGGCACGGGCGGAGATGGTCGCCATGGATCAAGAAGAGGAAGAAAAAACGCTAACAATGATGGAGGAAGAAGAGGAAGGAATATTGCAGGCTGCAAGGATTATTGAAAGTAGGCCTCAGAGATTTAAATCCCCTCCACTACAAACTTTTAAAGCCTTAACTGTGGAAGGGGGATGCTACTGCTACTGTATCTTCATCCGAAGATTTCATGCGTAGAATGGATAATATGGCAATACAAGTTACGCAGGAGTTTATGGACAATAAGACCCAACAGACCGAATTGAGAGGGAAAATGGCCAATATTTAGGAAGAAATGTCTACAATTAAAAAAGATGTAAATAAATGTCTAAGAGCAGTAGACACAGTGCAAAATGAATTTAAAGAAATTAAGCGGGTGTTTCGTGATTGCATTGATAAAGTGGAAAGATATACGGAAAGGATGGATTATGTGGAACATTGTATTATGGGCTGGGATGTGAGAATTTTTGAAGTAATTGATTTATTGGAGAATCAGATTCGCTGTAATAACATTAAGATAGTAGGATTGCTGGAGGATATAGAAGGAATGGATCTGGTGAAGTTTTTTCAGAAATGGATACCTGAGACGCTGGGAGAGGATGCGTTTCCAGAAGGGCTGGAGTTGGGCAGAGCACATAAGGCAATAAGGCAAAAACATTTTCCAGACCAACCTCCACGAATGGTTCTTATCCAATGTTTGTGGTGTCAAGACCGTGAGATGATTTTATGGCTGGGCAGTGCAGAAAGCTCATCAGAATTAGGGACCTTTGGAGGTCCAAGATAACAGAGTGTTTTTTTTAATGCCGATTGAGTCAGGATGTTATAAGGAGGCGTAAGGAATTTAATCCTGTGAAGGCAGTGTTATGGAAGAAAAGTTATAAATTTGCCTTCAGCTGTGCTGAAAGTGTTTTATGGTCATTTTCAGGCTCAGATTTTTGAGGATGAGTGAGATGGTTGGACATTTTCTAACTCTTTACCAAATCAACCAAATAGTTCTGAGTTGCAGCTGAAATCGCAGGGATCTCCAAAGAAGCCCATTCTTCCATTCCCATTAATGGAGGCAGAAGGAAGAATTTGGATGAGTAGAAATTGATTGAGATTGGAGATGATGATCAAGTTTCTGGTGCCATGGGGGCTGTGGGATGAATGTCCGAATATGGAAAAGTTTTTCTTTGTTACTGGACTATCAGTTGGTGGGGGGTGGGTGGGGTGGTGGGTGGACGACCTGAATCTTCCAAAGTCACATAGAGGGGGGACCACTTAAGAGGTTTTGTTTTGGTTAGTTTTTTTTTCATATATAGGGTTTTTTTATATGATTTTATATATTGGTAGTTTTAGGGTTTTTTTTAAGGAGCTTATATTTGGTGACCACCGCCAGTGGGCTGATAACGCCTCAAACCGTGCATCTTGGCGCCTCACAGTTTGGCGGGCAGCAACCTCCTTTGAAGAAGACCGCAGAGCCCACCTCACTGACAAAAGGCAAAGGAGGAAAAACCCAACACCTAACCCCAACCCACCAATTTTCCCCTGCAGCCGCTGCAACCGTGTCTGCCTGTCCCGCATTGGACTTGTCAGCCACAAACGAGCCTGCAGCTGACGTGGACTTTTTACCCCCTCCATAAATCTTCGTCCGCGAAGCCAAGCCAAAGATATTTGGTGTAAGTGTTTGCTGTGTTGAGTGCCATTTTGAAGGGAAAAATGAGTAACCTGAACTTTCTGACATTTAATGTTAATGGGCTTAATCGTCCAATAAAAAGGAAACGTGTGCTGGACTATATCAAGAAGATGAAGGTGGGCATTGCATTTTTACAAGAGACTCATCTGAGTGAAAAAAAATACAGGCGACATTTTCCTGATTCACAGGCATAGTCTTCCGAGAATATACACTTGGAAGGTCACAAAATTCATCGCTATTCAAACCAGCAATCTGAAAACCTGAAACTATATGAGTTTCAAAGTTCCTTTCATCATTCATTGTCTTCAATAAGACCTGTGATCTTTTACCATGAAGATTAAGTTTATTCGTTAATTCTTCAACTGTACAAAACGATGCGCTACTTCCTGGATCAAGAAATGCGTAGGTCTTCAGTATGAAGCTCCCCTCTTTTGCCTTAACCTGCACGGGAACTATTGAGAGGGCTTTGTCACTGGCCCCAGTAAGCCTGTTTGTTTGAATGATTACAGGCCATTTCAGAGCATGAGTCCTTGCCGCCCAATTTACACCCAATTAACCTACAGCCCTGGTACATTTTGAAGGGTGTGAGGAAACCAGAGCCCCCGGGGAAACCCACGAGAAGGCAAAGAAATCAGGGAGAATGTGCGGGCTTCTTATGGACAGTCCCGCATTCGTGTGATTAGCTGACGCTGTGAAAACATTGCGCTAACTGTACTGCCCATTGTGATGGAATATTTGGGAATGTTTTGGGGAGATAAATTGGTAAAATTAGAGTTATGTACATTTTAAAACAGATCTCATTTGAAATACTGAAGAATTCATATTCAGTGACTTTACAGTAACTATGGATAATGTTATGCACATTTCACAAGTAGGTGTTAATTGAAGTGATGTCATGAAATGAATGGACTGGAGTCAGGTCATCTGTGTTCGACATTTCTGACCTCTCTGCAAAGTGCTCACTCAAAGGTCAATGAGAGGTTTGTTTACCTAAAAGAATAGATGGGAGCAGAAGACCTATTGTTTGCTGGAGAAGGTGGGGGGGGGGGGATGTTTACAAGTGAGAAAGAGAGACAGACATGTGGCTGGAGTTGGAATCTCAGAGATGGAGAGAGAGACACAGAGCTGAAACAAGCCTGTTCCATTGTTGGAACTGAAATATAAGTTCCAGAGTGGCGGATGGCTGGAAGTGCTATCTGTCTGATGTTTCTCTTGGAATAAGTGGAACAGAAAGGAACTCTGTGGTAGCCTGAAAGAAAGAGGTTACCATCTGGAGAACCCTGATGGGCAAGTTTCATCAGCGAAACATTGAGGTGACTAATGGTGGTACCTCAGTTGTGGAAATCCTGGAATAACAAATCTCTCTCTGCAAACCTACAAGAAGTTCCTGAGCAGTAAACATTGACCTTTTGAGCACCAAAGCCTGGTGAACATTATACATGTTAAATTCTGTGCACGGTATAAGAATTGTCTGCAGCCAGAGAACTTGGAAGAATGAGAAGTGAGATTAAACTGTGAACCAAAGAACTTTTCTTAAATTTACACACACATCACATTCACATGCGCTTAGAATTAGAAGGGGGTTAAGTTGGGTAGTTAAATTAATAGTGATAAGTTAAAGTTTGATCCTGTTTTCATGTTTACAGATAATTAAAAACAACTTTTGTTTAAGTAACCATTTGTCGTGGTGAATATCTATTGCTGCTGGGTTTTGGGGTTCTTTGGTTGTGTAACACCATGATCAGAGAATTTGTCCCAGCCTTAGCATTTTAAATACAAGAGGGCACTGATTTAAGGTGAGAAGGGAAAGTTTAAATGAGTTAAATAAGGCAAGTTTCCAACACAGAGATTGGGAGGCATCAAGGACATGAATAAAAACACATTGAAATGCCAGAGGAACTCAGCCGGTCTTTTCGGCGTCCATAGGAGACAAAGATATATTACCGACATTTCGGGCCTAAGCCCTTCTTGAAGGAATAAGCCAGAGAAATAAATTTCAGAAAGTCTCAGAATTCAGACAGTGCTTGGCTGGGGGAGGAATCCAGACCAACAAAAGATCTTAACTGGATATGATAAGGGGCGATGTAGAATTTATTGTGTCTGCGCAAAAGGAGACAGGGAAGGGAGATAGGGAAAAGCAATGAGGGAAGAAGAGTGGGGGGAGAAGGAGGGTGGGTTGGGGTTTAACGAAAGCCAGAGAAGTCGATATTCATGCCATCCGGTTGCAGGGAGCCCAGTCGGAAGGTGAGGTACTGTTCCTCCAATTTGCAGGTGGTCTCAGTCTGGTAGAGCATGAGGTCATGGACAGACATGTCAGCAAGAGAATGGGATGAAGAATTGAAATAGGTGGCCTGTGGGAGATCCACGCTTTTGTGGCATACAGAGCTGAGGTGATCAACAAAGTGATCTCCCAGTTAGCATCCAGTCTCTCCAATGTAGAGGAGACCACAATGGGAGCACTGGATACAATAGATGACCCTTGAATTGTTGCTTCACTTGGAAGGACTGTTTGGGGCCTCCAAATGGTGGTGAGGGAGGAGGTGTGGGTGCAAGTGGAGCATCCCATGTGGTTTCAGGGGTAGGTCTCAAGGGGACGATAGATGGGGAGGGAGGAATGGACAAGGGAGTCATGGAGGGAACAGTCCCTGCAGGCGGAGAGGGGAATATGCGTCTAGTGGTGAGATCGCACGGGAGGTGGCAGAAATGGTGGAGGAGGTTGTGTCGGATGCAGAGGCTGGTGGGGTGGTAGGTGAAGACAAGGGGAATCCTGTCCTTGTTGTGCAGGGGGGCAGAGGGGACCAGGGTAGATGTGCAAGTAATGGAAGATCTGCAGGTGAGTGCAGAGTTGATGTGGTAGAGGGAGAGCTGCATTGTTTGAAGAAGGAGGACATCTCTGATGATCTGGCCTGGAAGTCCTCATCCTGGTTGTAGATGTAACAGAGATGGAGGAATTGAGAGAATGGGATGTAATCCTTACAGGGGACAGGGTGGGAAGAGGTGTGGTCGAGGTAGCTGTGGGAGTTGGTGGGTTTGTAGATGCCGGTCAAGCGTTTGCCTCCCAAGATGGAGACAGAGATCGAGGAAAGGGAGAGTGTTGCTAGACGTGGACCAAGTGAATGGGTGGAATTTGGCAGCAAAGTGGTTGAAATCGACGACCTCATCGTGGGTGCATGAGGCAGCAGCAAAGTCGTCGACGATGGAGCGGGGCAAGAGTTGAGGGGCCTTGCCCGTGTTCCACGTAGCCAACGAAAAGGCTGGCGTAGCTGGGGCCCATGCATGTTACCCCTTTAACCCTGGACAAGGTCGGATGAGTCAAAAGAGAAATTATTGAGGGTGAGGACAAGTTCTGCCAGCCGGAGGAGGGACAGGAGATCAAGTTTATTGTCATACTGCAAGGTACAGGGAGAAACTTTGCTTTGCAAGCAGCCTGACTGGTCAACCTGGACATAGCACAAGTATAATCGGAGTGCAGGGTTGCACGATTACAGAGAGAGAGAGAGAGAGACACTGATAATAACCACACCAGCAGTGCGAGTATAATTTAATAAACTAATACGGACACTAAGAGGTCTTGTCTCTCTGCAAGACGAACCTGGAAGGCTGGACTGTAGCTCTGGACTGCTTTATAGACAAGTTCACTGGGATGCCCCCTGGTGGCCTAGTGGTGGAATTACATCTCACCATTAGCAGTAAATACAGAACAAAGGTGAGGTTATTTAACAGAGGTGGTGGAAGCAGATCGTTCTCAGCTTTCTACAGGCTTTAAACGGCCTGGAAATGGAGCCAACAGTGGTTTTATTTATAAAATTCTGCAACCGTGGGGTCTGCGACCAAGATGGTGATGCCACCAATTGGCAACAGCCATGAGGGGTTGTAGACTCTGGTGAAGCAAGAGGACTGGTGCAGAGGAGAGAGAGACCACCCCCTCCATTTCATAAGGAGCAGAGGAGATGACCCCCGTGGGACGGGGACCATGGCTCCGTGGCTGAGGAAGACACAGGCGGCGGGGCTGCTGGCGACTCGAGGCGAGGAACCCACGCGGGCTGTGGGCTGCTGGAGACTGCAGCCAAGGGATTCGCACCGGTGCTGCGGACGGGGTAGCAGGTATCGGAACCGGGATGCCGAGGGCACTGATCCTATCAGGGGTCCAGATCTGGAGCTCGGGTCGCCAATGGTTTGGACTGGAGTCTGTGCGGCTATGGGGGCTGCGGGCACACTGCGGGCGAATCCACGGACACTCGGTGACTCGGGGGGGGTGGGGGGGGGACATTGATTCTCTATTGCTTCTCTCTCTCTGACTGTAAGGGGGGCTTCAGGCAATTTCTGCCAAAGTTGAATCTGTCTGCCTTATAACAGGAATAAACAAAGTTTGTGTAATTCTGCTCTGTAATTATTACATAACAATAAATTGAATCTTGAGATACAATTAGCAAAGCTTAAGTGGTGTTTAGACACACATGAATAGTCAGGGGATGAACTGAAACTGTCATATGGACATCGCTGCTTGATCTAGAGGGGTCATCACAGATGTTCCCCTTTATTACACTCATAATACATTTAAAGAGTCTTCCCCTCCCCCTCCCCTCAAAAAAGTGACAGCTTAATAATATACTGGTAAGTTTCTAATTAGAAAATGAAATAACCTGATCAGAATATTACTGTAAAACTTTGTGATAAATTAGCTGACAGGAATAATGGCTAGAAAATTATCTTTAGGTTGCAGTAATTAATTTTGGGGGTTATTACTTTAATAATGGTTGATGTAATGGAAGTATTTTCATGTCCAAAAAGAAACTGGACAGATGAAAATTGTTTCTAGAGGTTGGAGAGTCATAAGCTGGTGGGTGGGGGGGGGTGGGGGGGGGTGGGGGGGTGGGAGCTGTCATGGATTGTAGAACATTGACTCATTAACTAGAAGGGAAGAGGGGGTTGTTGTGATGTGGAAGGGGCTGGAACATCTCTACAGAGGTGGTGGAAAGGATGCTGACTGGCTGCATCAAGGTCTGGTACGGGGATACCGGTACCTCTGAGCAGAGAGCCGTGCAAAAGGTAGTGGACACAGCCTAGGACATCACAGGTGAACCCCTCCCCACCAGGGGGAACCAGTGCCAGATTAACATTGTGGCAAAAGTAGCATATCGTCTCGCATTTTCACGGGCCTCGCACTAAATGCTTGCGGATTTGCTCTGTTACTACGTACCATAAATTATGAATGACCGACTGAGTGTTTTCATCTTTGTGCAGTGGCTATGGGACACCAACCTCCTATATTGATCTGAGAAAGCTAGCCTCATTTTGTTAAGAATAATTAAGAATATTTTAAACTTTCCAAAATGGAGGACATGCAGGGTCAGCGTCAGAAACTCTCTTGGGGTGGGGGAGGTGGGGTGGGTGCACCGTCATCACACTTCCCCCTCATTGCACATGCGCCAGCCGGCACAATTTAGGGCCCCTTTATAATATATGCCTCAAGCCTGGCAAAACCTTAATCTGCCCCTGGGCGGACCGCTGCTGTCGGAGAGCAGCAGCAATCATGTTATGTCTCTGGGTTACTTGGGAAGCTTCTTAAATAATTTAGAGATGCAAGATTCAAATAACAGAAGAGACTTTACTTACTGATGCCTTCCACCATCTCAGGAAACTGTTCACTCACTCATCTACATGCACATCCACCCCGCAGTGGTGCACTACGTTTACTACAGTGTATTCGTACAGTTACAAAATAGTTCACATTATCCTGACTATATAACATTTTCCTTCTCAGGATAAATAAAAATTGTGTTCTTTATCACTTTCTTACTAACTTATGTGACTGAAATTGTCCACTAGTTTACTTACACAACTATTTTTAAATAGTTCTTATCTATAATCACACTGGCGGCAGTATGTTTCTTCACCATCTTGTGGATTTGGCGGCGACCATTGCTGGTCCACGTGGAGGTGATGGATCTTGTGTTTCCCCTGACAACTGTCGTGTTGATGTTTCAGTATTAATGGTCGTGGTCTCTTCACTTGATCCCTCACTTGATACTGGTGTTGCAGACTTTGCTGGTGTTAAAGCTTTCTGCTTCATCACATCTTGTGTCGGCCGGATGTGAATTCTGCTCCTCCTCAGCTGATTGCCAGAGTCTGTCTCGACAATGTATGATCTTGGTGTCTCAGTTTCTCTGATGACCTTTGCTGGGGTCCATGTTTTCAACATCAGCTCTGAAATATGCACATGCTCCCCTCTGAAGAGTTCTGGTAATGTTTGTTATAATGCTGGTGTCCTTCTTCTTGCGTGACAGCCAGTTGTCTTCTGGTTTCCTCCTGGTTTTCTGGAGAGTCTATTTTGCTTGGCAGAGTCGTTTTATATCTCCTGCCATTTAGAAGTTCTGCTGGGGACCTCATGTCAACCCTTAAAGGTGTGGCTTTTAATGATCAAAGAGCTCGGTCTGGGTCTTCTTTTGTTTTGCGACACTTGTCTTTGGGGTCGTCTGGGGATGATATAGTGATAACGAACCTATACTCTGCAGCCAGCTTCCTGAATTCTTGTGATGTGAACTGTGTTCCATTGTCACATATTACTTGCTTGGTTATTCCTCGTTCAGCAAGAAGCACTCTCATTTCTGAGATGATAGTTGATGCTCTCAGGTCTTTCACCCTTTTAACAAAAGGAAACTTAGAGCAGTACCAGGCTACTATTAAATACCACTCTTGATTCTCGGTGAACAAGTCTGCTCCCACTGTGTACTATGGCCTGGCAGGTACTTCTGTGGAAATCATTTCCTCTTTTTGTTGTGTGTTTTTGGATATCTTCTTCATCTGGATCTCATAAATGAGATCAACTGCAACTCCCGGCAGCTATCCAGACCTTGAATTGCTGGTCCGTCTGCATCTACCACGTGGAACATACAGGGGATGTTCTTTCCCTTATGGCGACCATTGATCTTAGCTCCCCCTATCTGCTTGATCATGGATCCACCATAGGCCGTTAATGTGACATTTTCTGTTTCCAATGGATACCCTTTTATTATGTTCTCTGGGAACATCTGGCGGTGGAGTCTGAGTGGAAGGATGTTGCTTTGTGATCCAGTATCTAGCTTCACCTTTAGGTTAAATATAGTAGGCTTGTTCTGGATTGTTCTCTGTGTTTGGATCCTTGCGTGCAACTCGCTTCCTTCTTTCATCTCAACCGACATTTCCTGAAGGTCCATGTCCATGTCCAGTATCTGGGTGTCGGAGTCCTCATTGTTGTTTCCCTTTATGTGGTGGATTTTCTTCTTGTCTTTTTTTTTCCACTGGTATGACTGTTTTCTTCATCCCAGACTTACACAACTTTGCCCAGTGGTGTCCTTTACCACAGACTCTACATCCAGAACCGTATGCAGTTCATTTGTTTCGGTCATCGAAGGGGTGTTGTCTGCCGCACTTCCTGCAGGTCTTGGGGGGGTTTGCATTTTTCTGATTGTGCATCAACCCTTCCTTCTCTTTGCTGTGGGTGGGTCTGCATAGATAGGGAGTTCATTTGTGTCCTCGTGGCTTCAAAGGCTCTGGATGCATCTACAACTTCGGCCAGATTCAAGCTATCCTTCCCTATAAGGGACTTTTGCACTTTGGGATGGGCACTTCCCCATATTAGTGGATCAACTAATCTTTCCTCTATATCCTTCAATCTGCGTCTTGCAGCAACAATTTTTAGTCGAGTGAGGAAGTGATCAACAGTTTCATCAGTCTTTTGCATTAAGCCTTGAAATGCAGTGTTTAATTGTATGATTAGACCTGGGTTTAAGGTGAGAATCAAACTTTGCAAATATCTGCTCAAGATAATTTTTCTCCCTCTCCATGAGCTCCGGCTATTAAATAAGTCAAGGCCTCGCTCCCCTGCCCAGAGAAGTAGACAACTGACCTTCTCCTTGCTGTTGCATTTTTACAATAGCTCTTGAATGCTAAAGTGCACTCCTGCTAAAACTTTTTAAATGATTCAACAAATGTCTTCAGCCTCCCCGTCCACCACTGGGTGAACTACTGTTGCTCCAGCCATTTTTTTCAGTAATGTTTTTTTCTCTTCTTCCCCTTTGTATTTCAGTGATTTACAATCAATTGTACAGCTTTATTCCTGTTCTCTAATACTGCTGCCACCATGTTATGTCTCTGTGTTACCTGGGAGGCTTCTTAAATAACTTAGAGATGAAAGATTCAAGTAACAGAAGAGACTTTACTTACCAATGTCTACC
This sequence comes from Narcine bancroftii, assembly GCF_036971445.1. NCBI lineage: Eukaryota > Metazoa > Chordata > Chondrichthyes > Torpediniformes > Narcinidae > Narcine > Narcine bancroftii. The sequence continues at coordinate 368,077,426 of NC_091470.1, read as the reverse complement.
ACCATCTCAGGAAACTATTCACACACATATATACATACGCCCCCCCAGTGGTGCACTGCAGTTACTACAGTGAGAAGGGTGCATTCTTGCACGGTTACAAAATAGTTCACATTATCCTGACTACATAGCAATCCCACCACCCAGCACACGCTCTCTTCTCACTGTTACCATTAGGAAAGAGGAGTCAGTGCCACAAGACTCGCACCACCAGGTTCAGGAACAGCTGCTCTCCCTCCACCATCAGACTCCTCAACGACAAACTCAATCAGGGACTCGCTTAAGGACTCTTGTGCATTTATTAATTTTTTTTTTCTCTGTATTGCACAGTCTGTTTACATTTGTTTATTGTTTACATGTATATACTGTGTACAATTTTCTTTTGCACTGGCAATAAGTGGTAATTATGCCTGGTCCGCAGGAAATAATCTCAGGGTTGTATGTGACGTCATGTATGGACTCTGACAATAAATCTGAAATCTGCTGGAGAGGGTGCTGGAAGCAGATTCAATCGGAAGAAGGTATAGATCTTATTCTATCTGGAGGTGGAGCTGAGCGCTGAAGGCTTCCTCATCATGTCAGAAGTTTTAGTCTTTAATTTAATTTAGACCTACCGCACGGTAACAGGCCCTGCCGGTCCACGAGCCTGTGCCACCCAAATACACCAATTAACCTTCAAACCCCAGTACATCTTTGAAGGGTGGGAGGAAACTGGAGCACTAGAATCAGACCTGCAAAACATCCAATAATCTGTTCATCTCAAGGGAATATCAGGAGCAGGAGCCATCCCCATTCCAATTTAATCTCTTCATGCTCGAGAAGATTGAAATTTAATTTGGGAATGGCACCCAGCTCAGCGATTATGCCTCAAAGCAATGTTTCAGTGAAGAAGGAGAGTGTAGGGATGGCACTGGAAGTGTGCCAGGAGACCCCTCCTTTTCTTTTGCCAACTGATTTGATGCGACAGATGTATCAAGAGTTAAATTAGGAGATGTAAAGGCTCGGCCGTTGGTGGAAGCCCAGGCAGCTGGAGGAAGCGAGCTGGGGAGGGGTTCTCATGACAGAGCTGCAAGCTGGGGTATGATGCTCGGAGGGGGGTGGGGAAGGAGGGAAGGGACAGGAACAGATTGCGTGGGAGCTTTCCAGGCCGGCGGCATGGTTTGCGCAACACTATTCCCCTCGCCAGTTCCCGCCCCAACCCTCAGTCTCCACAAGGCTGACACCGCCACTGGATGCCACAGGCTCTGCCCCCCCCCCCCTTCACTATGACCTTACCCTTCACTATCCCCTCGCACCTCTCCCTGCTCACCTCCCTCTTTTTCCTCTCCCCGGCCCTTAGACCCTCTCATTTTCTCTCTTCCCCTCCCCCACAACTCGACCAGCCTCCTCCCTCTGACCGCTGTTCCCACTAAGCTGTGTGCACACACACGTTTTGCATCCAGCGCACAAAGGAACCGAACGTGTGCACGAGAGGTCAATAAAATAATGCAGTAATTAATAACTATACTTATTGAAAACAATTTCTGAGCTAACTGTTTCTGTTAACTTGTTAACTGGTTAAACAAGATCATCCATGTATATATTAAAACACGCCAGGACAGTTTTATGGGCCAGGAGAGAGAGGCTGTACCAAAATGACCTTGAAACAATTTCAAGTTTACATTCGCACACATGTTCAGTTCACACATACTTTTGAAACAGGAAAAGAATTTGCACAACATAAGATATTTGTGCGCATTGACTACTAGAAATTTGAGAGAACATCGCCTCTCACCCCTGCCAACTCCTCCACCCTCCCACCTCCCCTAATGACCTACCCTGCCTCCCACCTCCAACCTCAGACCTCCCCTGCCTGCCATCTCCACCTTCCACCATCCCCACTGACCTACCCTACCTCGACCTCCTGACTCTGACCTCCCCGCCTGCAACCTCCCTCCTCCCCTGACCTCCCCAACCATCAACACCCCCCTTCAACTCTGGCTTCTCCAGCCCCCCCACCCCACACTTTCTCTCTCCAACACCCTCACTCTTGTCCCCTCCCTCCCTTATCCATGCCTGTGCTCCCCCTGCCACCTCCCCTCCATTTTATTCGGGTGTCTGCCTACATATTGCTCCTACCTTGATGAAGGATTCAAGCCCGAAATGTTGGTGATGTACCTTTATCTTTGCTGTATAATGTACACTGTGCGATTCACTGAGTTTCTCCAGCACTGTGTTTTTACCATTAATGACCCAGGTTTGAATCCGGCACTGCCCGTAGGGAGTTTGTACGTTCTCCCAGGGTCTGCGTGGGTTTCCTCCAGGGACTCCAGTTTTCTCCCACCCTCCAAAAACGTAAAGGGTTAGTCGGTTATTGGGGTGGAATTGGTCGGTACGGGTTTCAATAGCAAGAATCAAACCAAGAATTGGAAGAATAGAAGGGGAGATGATGCTTGTCGGGCTATGTGGAAGTGGTAGGGGAATGGTTGCCAAAAGAGCCTGTAATGGAATGATTTCTTTTCATTGACTTCTGATCATTGAGCATCAACTGTTCCAGACACAAAAATCAACAGTAAATCTCTTTCTGTTTCATTTTCTACGTTATGGCCTGAAAATTCCACTGCCTTTGACTTCCTACGGTTCCTGCGCAACCTGCTGAGTTCCTCTGGTACTTTTGTGTCCTGCTCTAAACCCCAACACCTGCAAACATTCAAGTCCCTTTGGCTGCTCCACCACAAAGTGGGGACTGCGGGCTCACTTAACATTTAAGAAAAATTTGGGCGGGAGAGGGTGTGGCGGGATATGGTCCGGGTGCAGGTCAGCGGGACCAGCCAGAAGAATAGTGAATAGAAAGGCCGCAGGGCCTGTTTCTGTGCTGCATTTTTCTGTGGTTCTATGGAATTAAAGTTTATGAGGACAGGACAAGGCGGCACTGAGTCCACGGCCAGATCAGCGATGATGGGATTGAATGGCGGAGCAGGCTCGTTGAACCAGATGATCGACTCCTGCTCCCGTTTCTCACGTTCATAGGACGTTTCTCACGTTCCTGTCCTCATCAGACTCACAAAATTCACCCAGTGTGTACCTTACACCAGTGGTTTTCAAACCTTTTCTTTCCATTCACATGCCACTTTAAGTATTCCCTATGCCATAGGTGCTCTGTGATTAGTAAGGGATTGCCTAAGGTGGTACGTGAGTGGGGAAAAAGAGGTTTGATGGATTTAACGGAGCTTTTCACTGTCACCCCCTGCAACATTCTCTGCTGCACTTGGTGCCATTTTACACAACTTAGGTAAAGCACAAAAGTCTGCAGTCACCGTGATTGAAGTAAAAACACGATGCCAGAAAAACTCAGCAGGTCCTTTATAGAGCAAAGACAAAGATGCATTGGTTATTTATCTACATCTCTGCAGCCATTTGACCTGCTGAGTTTCTCCAGCATTGTGCTTTCACTTAAGTCTGGGTTGACTTGCCTGGATAGAACGCCAAGCAAAATTTTCCCTCTGTACCCCAAGCACTCATGATAATGATAAACAATTCAATATAATTCAAGGTGGTCTGGTAAGAAATTTGAATTTGCAAACTACACCATTTAAACTGCTGTGTAATATTTAATTTAATATTTAAATTAGTTCATACTGTTGAAAACAGCCAGCAAATATACATTGTGCCCTCAACACAGAATTTCAATTTCAACAAACAATTCTTATCTCCCTCCAAGAGTGAAAAATTTAACATTATCTTTTGAAGTGCTTTCAATCTGATAAATATATTTTTGATCAATGCTAATGGTGCAATCCGAAGCTTCCCTGCAATAGAAAATTATAATGTTGATCAGGCACAGAAAATGGATTTGTTTCATCGCAATGAAATACGTTTGGAGGTTCAGCCCTCTAACACCAGGTCATCATCTCTCCCCTGATCTCTACTTGCTGCCAGCCATATCAAAATGTCACATGTCAGAGGATGTACGTTTAAGCTGAGAGGACGAAAGTCTCTCTCGTTCTCTATATTATTTTAATTTTAATGATACAGAATGGTAGAAGATCCTTCTGGCTCATGAAACCCATGCTGTGCAACTACACCCCATTAAACTACCATCCACGTATGTTTTGGAGATGGGCCGGGCAAGTTCTTTACACCAGGCTGGAACGGGCTGTCAGGGGAAGGACTGGAAGTAGATATAGTAGCATTTAAGAGGCTTCTAGAAAGACTCATGAATATGGAGGGTCTTGAGGGATATGTAAAATGGCTACTGGCCCATATCTTGACAACCTTTTACAGGAGGTGAATTGAGAGGGTCCAGTGTGGCTGCGTCACTCTGTGGGGCGTGTAGCTGCAAAGCATCGGACCAGAAGACAATACAGAGAGTCATCAAAATGGTCAAAAAGATCACTGGGGTCTCCCTTTCCCCTATTGAGGATGGTGACCAGGAGCATTGCTTAAATAGGACTCAAAGAATTATAGAGGACCTTTTCCATCCAGCACATGGCATCCTTGACCCTCTACCATTAGGAGTTCAAAATTGGGACGGCCAGGCTGGGGAATAGTTTCTTCCCACAGGCTGTGACTGAAGAAATTAATAATTTTTAAAATTTAATTTTTTGAAATTTAGACATACAGCACGGTAACAGGCCATTTTGGCCCATGGGTTGGAGCCACCCAATTTACACCCCATTAACATACCCCCAGTGCGTTTCAAACCATAAATTATTCCAAAATGGCATACTCTAGCTTGACTACAGAGCAAATGGCAAATTATGATACTGTTAAACAAGCAGTATTGAAAGCTTATGAGTTGGTTCCAGAAGTATATAGATAAAAATTTAGGGATTTGATGAAAGTATGGAACCAATCTTATATGGATTTTGCTCTAGAAAAATCTGTATGCTTTGACCATTGAGGCACCCCAAGAGGAACTCTGTGGTGACCTGCAGAAGAAGAGGTTATCATCTGGAAAACCCTGATGGGGCAAGTTTCTTCGGCAAGACACTGAAGCGGTTGATCAGAAGGAATCAGTTTGTGTCCAACGAGCAATGAATTTCTCTCTGAAACCAACAAGAACCTTTCTGAGCGGTAACCAATTACCTTTAAGGACCAGAGCTTGGTGAAAATTCATAAATGTTAAATTCTGTGCGCAGTAGAAGAATTGGAGGAATGAGCAGTGAGATTGGACTGTGAATCAAAGAACTTTTCTGAACTTACACACCCATTACATACACATGCGCTTAGAATTAAAAGGGGGACTAATTTAGGTTAAGTTAATAGTAAAACGTTAATGTTGATCCTGTTTTTATGTTCAAGGAAAATTAAAAATCTCTTTTCTTTAAGTAACCATTTCTATTGCTACTGGACTTTGGGGTCCTCTAGGTCTGAAACAATGACACTTTTGTAAAGGTCTGGCAGCCGTACCTGGACCAGCCAATACCTGGGACCCAGATACAGTAATGAAAAGGAGCAACAAAAGGTATAAAACTAACTATTATATAGGCAAAAATGTAGTTTCCTCAACTGTACTCTGTGTACTTAAAATCTAATGTAAGCTTTGACGGTGAACGGATTTGTATGTATGGAAGGGGAGGAGGGAGGGAGGGACTGTTTTGTTTTTGTTTGTAGAGTTTGTGAGAAAAGGTTTAATATATTGTATATTCAAAATATTACCATGTATAGTTTTTGGGAAAAAAAATTCCAAAAAAATAAATATATATTTTTTCAACCAAAGATTAATAAATAAACAATTATGGATAAAGTAGATGTATTCTGAGGAGACACTGTCTCGGACGACTTTTCATGGACCCAACATACTAATGGCTTTGTGAAGAAAGCAGCTCCTCGCCTTCCTCAGAAGGTACAGTATGACATCAGAGACCCTGGCAAACATCCACAGATGTGCAGTGAAAAGTGTGCTGGTTGGCTGCATCCCATCTTGGTGTGGGGGCACCAATACCTGTGAATGTGAAGCCCTGCAAAAGCTAGTGGACTCAGGCCAGCGTATCGTAGGCAAAACACTCCCCACCATCGAGAATACCTACGTGGAAGGCTGCCTTCAGAAAGCAGCAGCCATCATCAAGGAGGCAAGCCAGCCAGGACACACTCTGTTCTCTCTGCTGCCATCAGGAAAGAGGTGTCGGTGCCACAAGACTCTCACCACCAGGTTCGGGAATGGCTGCTCCCCCTCCACCGTCAGACTCCTCAACAACAAACTCAATCAGGGTCTCATTTAAGGACTCTACTTGGCTCATTATTTATTACTGAACATTTATTTTTTTTGTTCTTTCACAGTCAGTTTGTTTACATTTCTTTCTCTTGTTTATGCATCTTTTCTTGAGTACAGTTTACAGTTACCGATAAGTAGAAATTCTGCCTGGCCTGCAGGAAAAAGAACTTCAGGGTTGCCTGTGATGTCGTGTATGTACTCTGACAATAAATATGAACTTGAAGTTGAATTCAGAGCTTGAATCAAACCACGGAACTATCATGTTGTGACCATAACTTAGTTGAATGACGGCCAGGACTGGTCCGAGATTCTGAAGTTTTGGAGATGTCTTGGGGGGAAGAGAGGGAAGTGAAAGAGGTTCACCACTGATCAGGGAGAATGTCACAGCTGCGCTCACAGAGGCCGTACTGGAGATGCATCCACTGAAGATGTGCTCAGGAAGGAGCATGTGAGTGAAAATGAGATTGTTGCACAATGTACTTATGACCTGAAAATCTTACTGCAGCTAAACAGTTACTGGTATAAAAACAAACTAATGGAATAAATGTAATTGAATTAAGAAAGACAATAAATACTTAGATGGATTAATGCAAGTGTAAATAAGTGACGACAGTCCTTTTGTGGTGATGGAGCAGTCCCTGGCGAGAGTAACAAGATTCAAGATTCACTTATTGTCATGTAATAGCACAGAACATGTCTTTCTTTGGCTTGGCTTCGCGGACGAAGATTTATGGAGGGGGTAAAAAAGTCCACGTCAGCTGCAGGCTCGTTTGTGGCTGACAAGTCCGATGCGGGACAGGCAGACACGATTGCAGCGGTTGCAAGGGAAAATTGGTTGGTTGGGGTTGGGTGTTGGGTTTTTCCTCCTTTGCCTTTTGTCAGTGAGGTGGGCTCTGCGGTCTTCTTCAAAGGAGGTTACTGCCCGCCAAACTGTGAGGCGCCAAGATGCACGGTTTGAGGCGTTATCAGCCCACTGGCGGTGGTCAATGTGGCAGGCACCAAGAGATTTCTTTAGGCAGTCCTTGTACCTTTTCTTTGGTGCACCTCTGTCACGGTGGCCAGTGGAGAGCTCGCCATATAATACGATCTTGGGAAGGCGATGGTCCTCCATTCTGGAGACGTGACCCATCCAGCGCAGCTGGATCTTCATAAGCGTGGACTCGATGCTGTCGACCTCTGCCATCTCGAGTACTTCGACGTTAGGGGTGTAAGCGCTCCAATGGATGTTGAGGATGGAGCGGAGACAACGCTGGTGGAAGCGTTCTAGGAGCCGTAGGTGGTGCCGGTAGAGGACCCATGATTCGGAGCCGAACAGGAGTGTGGGTATGACAACGGCTCTGTATACGCTTATCTTTGTGAGGTTTTTCAGTTGGTTGTTTTTCCAGACTCTTTTGTGTAGTCTTCCAAAGGCGCTATTTGCCTTGGCGAGTCTGTTGTCTATCTCGTTGTCGATCCTTGCATCTGATGAAATGGTGCAGCCGAGATAGGTAAACTGGTTGACCGTTTTGAGTTTTGTGTGCCCGATGGAGATGTGGGGGGGCTGGTAGTCATGGTGGGGAGCTGGCTGATGGAGGACCTCAGTTTTCTTCAGGCTGACTTCCAGGCCAAACATTTTGGCAGTTTCCGCAAAGCAGGACGTCAAGCGCTGAAGAGCTGGCTCTGAATGGGCAACTAAAGCGGCATCATCTGCAAAGAGTAGTTCACGGACAAGTTTCTCTTGTGTCTTGGTGTGAGCTTGCAGGCGCCTCAGATTGAAGAGACTGCCATCCGTGCGGTACCGGATGTAAACAGCGTCTTCATTGTTGGGGTCTTTCATGGCTTGGTTCAGCATCATGCTGAAGAAGATTGAAAAGAGGGTTGGTGCCAGAACACAGCCTTGCTTCACGCCATTGTTAATGGAGAAGGGTTCAGAGAGCTCATTGCTGTATCTGACCCGACCTTGTTGGTTTTCGTGCAGTTGGATAATCATGTTGAGGAACTTTGGGGGACATCCGATGCGCTCTAGTATTTGCCAAAGCCCTTTCCTGCTCACGGTGTCGAAGGCATTGGTGAGGTCAACAAAGGTGATGTAGAGTCCTTTGTTTTGTTCTCTGCACTTTTCTTGGAGCTGTCTGAGGGCAAAGACCAGGTCAGTGGTTCCTCTGTTTGCGCGAAAGCCGCACTGTGATTTCCGTGATGCCACCATCATCACCCTGTACAAAAACAAAGGCGAGAAATCAGACTGCTCAAACTACAGGGGAATCACGTTGTTCTCCATTGCAGGCAAAATCTTCGCTAGGATTCTACTAAATAGAATAATACCTAGTGTCGCCGAGAATATTCTCCCACAGAACATGTAATATTACACAAAATTGCCTTCTGCCTGCCGTAATGCAGACAGGGAATCGGTGTGTCCCAGCGCCTCTTACAGGACGAGAGAAAGAGAAGTCCCTTCAGAGACACTGAATGTCCGTGGATTCGCTCCCAGCCCTCCTGTGGCCTCTGCAGCCGCACAGACCCCTGCTCGAACCATCGGCCACCCCGAGCTCCAGATCCGAATCTCCAGCACGTTCAGAAGGCCAGTGCCCCAGGCTCTTTGCTGGTCTACAGCCGCGCTCATCGTCCTATAGAGTCGCCTTCTCCTACTCAATGTGGGGGGGGGGGGGGTTCTCCCTATTGGCCCTAAGCTAGCCTGCTGCCTCCCAGAGTCTGCAACCCCTCATGGCCGCTGCCATCTTGGGCAAGGACCAATGGTTGCAGAATATAAGTTTCAAAACACCTGCCATCTAACACCTGTACGGAGCATCCGGTGTTAAAGCCGGGCATTTGAACCTTGCGGAGCAGCAATATGTCTCCTCTCTCCCTGGTCCACGCCAGTGGCAGCGCTACCATTATGGCAACTCTGGCCGCTCTGCCATCTTTTTTTTTCCAAGGCCCTGATCCTAGAGGTGCTGGGTTTCAGCATTTCTACCTTCTGCCTGAAGGCAGCAGTGAGCAGAGGTTATCCCCAGAGTGTTGGGGAGGTGGGGGGGGCTGGGGGTGTGGGGATGGATGTTGGTGTTATCACTGAAAAGTTTATAATACAGATGGGCTGGAGATTAAATATGAAGGTGGATTTGTAGAAAAATCAAAAGGTCAGTTCAAGTGCGTAAGGTACATCCGGGAAAGTTCCATCTGCGGAAGGGGCCAGAATAGACCTTATATTGGCGAATGATCCTAACCAGGTGAACAGATTTTCAGTGAGAGCATTTCAGGAAAAGTAATCACCACTTTTTAAGTTGTGGACAAGGATATATCTTGGGGAAAACTGCTAAATTGGGGGAAAGCCCAATGAGAAGCATGCGGAGAGTAGATATTCATGCACAGTGTTTTCTATCTGCATTTTTCCTGTACTATGCTCTAGTATTTTTTTCCATTCCCTTCACCACCAACTTTCTACAGGAACTCTGTCGCTGGCTGGCTGCATCACAGTGTGATATGGCCGCTGAAGTGTTTCAGATCAGAGGTCAAGCCACAGGACCACAAGAGTGACAGAGAGTCTCCCTCCCACCCCGTCGATGTGATCTACCGGGATGGTTGTCTGAAGAGGGGGCACAAAATCATGTGGGACCCCTTCCACTCCGCACACAGCATCTTCCAGCTGCTCCCGTCGGGGAAGAGATCCAGGAGGATCAGAGCCAGCCCCGCCAGGCTGAGGAACAGCTTCTTCCCATGGGCAGTGAAATGCAGAATGACTGGTGAACTGCTCACACTGACCCTCCGTGACTCTACCATTTTTTTCAAATTAAAGATTTCTTTATTTATTTTAATGAGCCTATGCATCATACGGATGTTTGTTTTGCCTGTATGTCTGCAGTGTTTTACACCAAGGACCAGAGAATGCTGTTTTGTCAGGTTGTACTTCTAAAATCGAATAATGAATAAACTTGAACTGTTTAACTTATTAGCCATTTTTCCACTGGCATCCCAGCGTCCTGGGATAGGAAGCCCTTTGTGGTGTCTCCACTGGGCCACCTTCAGCCTGGACACTGACGGCTTCTCCAATGAACGCAACTGATTCCCGCGGACCGGAGACTCTACCTTCCAATGGAATGGAATGGATGGAGGTTGTCCTTTGTCCACTGGTTTAATTGGCACGCCCGCGTCAGCTGACGCCGGAGGGTATGAGTAGGGGTTGGGGCTGTCAATCCCTGACCTGATTTGATGCCGGCGTGCTGATTGCTTTCCTTTTCCACTGGACCCTTAACTAGTTAATTCCCTGTTCATTCCTGGGACAAGGTGCCAGTGGAAAAAGGGGGTCTTGATCCTCTCTTATTACCCTAATCATAAACTGTCCCACAACCACAAAAGGACCCATTTTAACTGGCACTTTAGAAATTGTGAATATTTATACTCCTCGATATTTGTGATCTTTTACCTTCAATGTGTGGCATTGTTTTTCTTACGAAGTACCTGTTCAACTGCACCAAGTCAGAAATTTGCTCCAAATGTTCATTGTACAATGCGTATAACAACTTACATAATCATTTAATATGCATTAAATGGTAGACAATTGGGGAGTGCAGAGCAACAAAGGGATTTAGGAGTTGTGGTAAATAGTACCCTCAAGGCTGATACTCAGGTAGATGGTGTGGTGAAGAAGGCATTTGGAATGTTGGCCTTCATAAATCGGAGTATTGAATTCAAGAGTAGGGAGGTTATGATGAAATCGTACAAGGCATTGGTGAGGCCAAATTTGGAGTACTGTATACAGTTTTGGTCACCAAATTATTGGAAAGATATAAACAAAATAGAGAGTGCAGAGAAGGTTCACGAGAATGTTGACAGGATTTCAAGGTTTGAGTTACAGGGAAAGGTTGTGCAGACTAGGGCTTTTTTCTCTGGAGTGTAGAAGATTGAGGGGGGACTTGATAGAGGTGTTTAAGATTTTAAAAGGGACAGACAGGGTAAATGTGTTTAGGCTTTTTCAATTAAGAGTGGGGGAGATTCAAACGAGAGGGCATGGTTTAAGATTGAAGGGGGAAAATTATAAAGGGAACATGAGGGGAAATTTCTTTACGCAGAGGGTGGTGGGGATGTGGAATGAGCTTCCGGCAGACGTGGTCGAGGCGGGATCATTGGTTACATTTAAGGAAAGACTGGATCGTTACATGGATAGGAGGGGACTAGAGGGGTATGGACCGGCTGCTGGTCAGTGGGACTAGGAGGGTGGGGATTTGCTACGGCATGGACTAGTAAGGCCGAACTGGCCTGTTCTGTGCTGTAAGTGGTTATACGGTTATATGGTTATATGGTTATTTCCATTTACTTGCTGAATCGCGATTATTGCACTTCCTGCTGGGTGAGTTGATTTACCTGGATAGTGTGCAAAACAAAGCTTTCCATTGTACCTGTGCACTTGACACTAGTTCATTCAACCATCAGCATGGAGTTTTCTTTACAGCTCTTTGACAACTGGAATGAGTTTCAAGAAAGAAACACACAGATATACTTAAGAGTCCAAATCCATACATCCCTCAAGGTCACCGCGCAGGTTGATCGGATAGTTAAGAAAACCTGTGGGATGTTGGGCTTCATTAATAGAGGGACTGAATTCAGGAGTAGAGAGGTCATGTTGCACCTCTACAAATCTCTGCTGAGACCCCACATAGAGTATATTGTGTTCAGTTCTGGTCACCTCATTATAGGAAGGATGTGGAAGCTGTGGAGAGGGGGCAGAGGAGATTCTCCAGGATTGGGGAAACAAGTATTTATGAAGCAAGGTTAGCAGAGCTGGGACCTTTCTCTTTGGAACATAGAAGGATGAGAGGTCTACAAGATTATGAGAGGGATAGGAACATCGGAACAGAGGAAGTAGGAACAGGAGTCGGCCAAAAATGGCCCATCGAGCCTGCTCCGCTATTCAATACGATCATGGCTGATCTAATTTATGACCTAACTCTACCTACCTGCCTTCTCTCCATATCCCCTCATTCCTCTATCATGTAAAAATTTATCTAACCGAATTTTAAATAGGTTTAATGAGGCAGCCTCAACCACTTCCCTGGTTAGAGAATTCCAAACATTCTCTACTCTCTGGGAAAAACTATTTTTCCTCATCTCTGTCCTAAATCTACTCCCCCGAATCTTGAGACTGTGTCCTCTCGTTTTAGTTTCCCCGACCAGCTCAAAAAACCTTCCTACATCTATCCTATCCATCCCCTTCATAATCCTATATGTTTCTATAAGATCTCCTCTCATTCTTCTGAACTCGAGCGAATACAATCCTAGACGATTTAATCTTTCATCACAAGTCAACCCCTTCATCCCAGGGATCAACCTAGTAAACCTCCTCTGGACCGTCTCCAAAGCCAGTATACACTTCCTCAAATATGGAGACCAGAACTGGACACAGTACTCCAGGTGCGGTCTCACCAGTACCTTATACAGTTGCAACATGACCTCCCTACTCCTGAATTCAATTCCTCGAGCGATGAAGGCCAACATTTCATTTGCCTTCTTAATAACCTGCTGCACCTGCAACCTAACTCTTTGCGATTCATGCGCAAGCCCTCCCAAGTCCCTCTGCACAACAGCATGCTGGAGTTTTTCACCCTTTAAATAATATTCAGCTCTTTTATTTTTATTGCCAAAGTGGATAACCTCACACTTACTAACATTGTACTCCATCTGCCAGACCTTTGCCCACTCATCCAGCTTAACTCTATCCCTCTACAGACTCTCCACATCCTCATTACAATTTGCTCTTCCACTCAATTTGGTGTCATCCGCAAACTTGGCTGCACCACATTTTGTCCCCTCCTCCAAGTCATCAATGTAAATGATGAACAGTTGTGGGCCTAACACCGACCCCTGCGGCACCCCACTTACCACTCTCTGCCAACCTGAAAAACTCCCACTTATCCCGACTCTCTGCCTCCTGTCAGACAACCAATTTTCAATCCAGGCCAATAGACTTCCCCGGACTCCACTTTCCTATAACTTACTGAGAAGTCTCTTGTGCGGCACCTTATCAAACGCTTTCTGGAAATCCAAATATACATCAACCTGTTTCCCTCTATCCACCGCACCCATTATATCCTCAAAGAATCCTAACAAGTTTGTCAAGCAAGATCTTCCCTTTCTAAAACCATGCTGCGTCTGCCTGATTGAACCCTTACGTTCCAAAAAATAGATAGGGTGGGCAGCTAGCACCTGTTTCCCAGAGCAGGAATAGCAAACACCAGAGGACATCTGGACAAAATGAAGGGAAGGAAGTTTAGGGGTAAGGTTTTTTTTCACTCAGAGAGTTGTGGGGTCCTGGAATGCCTTGCCAGGGATAGTGGTGGAGGATGAAACATTAGGGGAATTTAAGAGTCTCTTAAACAGGCACACGGATGGAAGAAAAATAGAGGCTTACAGGGTAGGGAGGGTTTAGTACTTTTTTTAAAGGAATATATGGGTCAGCACAACATCAAGGGCTGAAGGGCCTGTTCTATGTACCTGTAGTCATTGCACCATATTAGAAATGTGCTGCAGAGAGTGATGTTGTCACTTCCAATTAATTTGGGGATTTTATTCAGTTGAATATTCTGTTTTAATGAGTACTTTTGTTACAAAATAGATTTTTTTGTTATGAAATAGAATTTGATACGGATGAGAATTGATGGCACATTTATGCACTGAATTACAATGAAAGATGCAGCCTACTATATTGGCTAATGAAGTAATATCATCCTTGGATTCTTTCTTTCATTGATCAATTTCATGGACTTTATTACTGTTAAATGGTTGCAAATAAGCCACCTTTCTCTCCAACAACCCAAATTCATCTGCTATTACGAGGCAGCCAGTGAATGCAGATTACGAGGGGAAGAAAGGGAGAATTTGACGAGTTAAGGGCGTCTGCTTAGAGCAGAGATGCGGAGGGATTTCTTCAGCCGGGGGGCGGGCGATTCTGTGGAATTTGTTGCCACAGGCGGGACACTGGATGTATTTAAAGGCAAAGGTTCTTGATGAGCCAGGGCCTCAGGAGAAGGGACTGACTGGGAAAATGGATCAGCTCATGACTCAATGGCGGGACAGGCTCAACGAGCTGAATTGTTGCTCCTAAGCCCTTATGGACACATTGCAGATCACACGGAAACTGTTCAAGAGGAGCTCTTTCATTTATCAGAAGGCCACAAATCGAGATCACTGCCTCCTAAAGGTTCCTTTACCTTCACGAAAGGTGGGGCGGTGGGTGTGGTGTAATTGAATTTTAGCATGGCATTTGACATGGTCCCCCAAGAGAGACTCATTCAGAAAGTCACAAGGCATAGGATCCATGGAGCCTTGGCTGTGTAGATTCAGAATTGGCTTGCTGGTAGAAAGCAGAGAGTAGCAGTGGAAGGAAAGTGTTCTGCCTGGAGGTCGGTGATTGGTGGAGTTCCGCAGGGATCTGTCCTGGGACCCCTGCTCCTTGTGATTTTTATAAATGATCTAGTGGAAGAAGCGGAAGGATGGGTCAGTAAGTTTGTGGAAGATAGGGAGGTGGTGCAGAGAGTGTTGAAGGTTGTCATTGGTTACAAAAAGATATAGGCAGGATACAGAGTTGGATGGAAAAGTAGCAGATGGAGTTCAATCCGGATAAGTGTGAGGTGATGCATTTTGGAAGGACAAACCAGAAGGCTGAGTCCAGGGTTAATGGTCGGTTACCTAAGAGTGTGGATGAACAGAAGGATCTTGGGGTCCAGATCCAAACATCCCTCAAGGTCACTGCCCAGGTTGATAGGATAGTTAAGAAGGCCTATGGGATGCTAGGATTCATTAATAGGGGGATTGAATTCAGGAGTCGAGAAGTCATGTCACAACTCTACAAATCATTGGTGAGACCACACTTGGAATATTGTGTTCGATTTTGGTCACCTCATTGTAGGAAGGACGCGGAAGTTGTGGAGAGGGTTCAGAGGAGATTTACCAAGAATTTGCCTGGGTCGGAAAGCAAGTCTTGTGAGGCAAGGTTAGCAGAGCTGGGACTTTTTGGAACATAGAAGGATGAGAGGAGACTTAATAGAGGTCAACAAGATTATGAGAGGCAGAGATAGGGTGGGCAGCCAGCGTCTGTTTCTCAGGGCAGGAATAGCAAACACCAGTGAACAACCGTGAAAGGAAGAAAGTTTAGGAGAGACGACAGGGGTAACTTTTTTTACACAGATAGTTTTGGGTGCCTGGAATGCCTTGCTGGGAATGGTGGTGGAGGCTGAAACATTAGGGGCATTGAAGAGACTCTTAGACAGGCACATGGATGGAAGAAAAATAGAGGGTCACAGGGTGGGGAGGGATTCATTCTTTATTGGTAGGAATGTATGGGTCAGTACAACATCGAGGGGCTGAAGGGCCTGCACTGTTCTTTGTTCTCCTTAATAAGTTTGATTGATTGCACAGCACCCAATCTAGAATTGCCTTTTCCCTCGTTGGCTCAATCACAAGCTGGGGGCATTGTAGATGGAGTCAATGGGGGAGATGGGGTGGAGGGGGTGTGGTGTGTGTGATGGACTGATTTGTGCTCATACCCTCTCTGTTATTTCTTGGCATCTTGGGTGGAGCAGTTCCCATCCCCATGCAGTGATGCACCCTGACAAAGATGCTCTCACCAATGCACCTGCTAAAGTTGTTCAGGGAAGCAGGTGAACCCGGCCTGCACACTGAATGAGTTGGCCCACAATGGCTTATTTAAACACTTCATAAAGATGAACCGTGTTCATTGCAGGAACACAGATTCGCACGGTATATTAAAATTTAATTAAAGTCTGCATGAATAACACCACAATACACTGTTAGAATTAAAGTGTTACCCAAACTTTAGGTCCAATTACGATTATGCAATTTATTGCCTTTGTTAGTGCATCTCACAGCATAAATTAGCATGTACATAACACAAATGACTTGCTTTTCAACATTCCAGAACATGGTAAAGCTTTACCCAGCTGGCAAAGTGCTCCTTTTAAATTTAAATTTAAATCTTAAATTTAGACATACAGCACAGTGACAGTCAATTTCGGCCTACAAGTCTGTGCCACCCAAATAATTAATCTACAACCTCCCCAGTATGTATCGAAAGGTGGGAGGAAATCGGAGCCCCCAGGGAAAACCCATGCAGACACAGGGAGAACAATCCAGACAGCGCAGGATTCGAACCCCGGTCCCGATCGCTGGCATTGTAACGGCGTTGCATTGACCGCCTCGCCAACCGTGCTGCCCTCGTTATATTTCTATAATATTATGATGGGCTTAAGTAGCACCTTTTTCTTGGGGCGACAATAGCAAATACCAGGAGGCATCTGTTTAAGCTGAGTGGAGGAAGGTTTAGGGGAGATGTCATGTCTGTGCAAAAGGAGACAGGGAAAGGAGAGACGATGGGGGTCGAAGGTGAAGGGGAGTTTAACATTAGCCAGTTGATATTAATGCCACCTGTTAGGAGGGGGCCCAGTTGGAAGATGAGCTGGTGTTCCTCCAATTTCCAGGTGGTCTCAGCCTGCCAGTGCATGACCCTGGACAAGCATGTCAGCAAGAGAATAGGATGGAGAATTGAAATGGGTGGCCAAGGGTAGGTCCACGCTATTGCTGTGAACAAAGTCAAAGTGCTCCACAAAGCAATCGCCCAATCGGCGTCCAGCCTCTCCAATGAGGAGGAGATCAGAACGGGAGCACCAAATGCAGATTCACAAGTGAAATGTTGCTTCACTTGGAAGGACTGTTTGGGGCCGCGAATGGGGGTGAGTGAGGAGGTGTGGGTGCAAGTGAAGCAGCTCCAGCAGTCACAGGGGTAGGTCCCCAGGGGACGATTGGTGGGGTGGGAGGAGTGGACCAGGGAGTCACAGAGGAAGCGATCCCAGCAGAAGGCAGAGCGGAGAGGAGAGGGGAAGATGAGTCGAGTAGAGGGATCCTGTTGTGGTGGTGGAAATTATGGAGGATAATGTGTTGGGTGCGAAGGCTGGTGGGGTGGTAGGTGAGGACAAGGGGAGTCCTGTGTTTGTTGCATCTGAGGGCAAAAGGATGGTGGTGGAGAGGAAGGCTGCATTTGTGGAAGAAGGCGGACATTTTGAAACATTGTGACTAGCAACCCAGATCATCTAGAAATCAGATTAGAGATGGCTTCTCTGAACACCTTTGCTCTGTCCGCAGCAGTGAATGGGATCTCCCACTAGCTAACCATTTCAGTTCCATGCCCCACTCTCATACTCACATGTCTGTCCATGGCCTCATAGACTGTCCCACCAAGACCACCCAGAAGTTGGAGGAACAACCCCTAATTTTCCATTTGGGCCCTCTCCAACCGGAAGGCATTAACATTGACTTCTTCGGTTTCTGCTATCCTGCTCTCGATTCTCCCTCCCTTTCCTTTCCTCCAGATCTCCACCCCTTCCCCTCGTCATTCCCCCCTCCCCCTGTTTGCTGCTGTGCCCTCCCTCCCCTAATCCAACTCTTATCTCCTGCCTTTGGGACCGTGCTCCTCCTCCTCCTCCACCATTTTGTTCAGGCCCCTGCCGGCATTTTGCTCATACCTTGATGAAGGGCTCAAGCCCGAAACGTTGGTTATGTATGTTTATCTTTGCAACATAAAAGAGCGGCACAGTTGGCATTGCGGTTAGCGCAGCACCTTTCTAGCGCCAGTGACTGGGACCAAATCGGGGTTTGAATCAAGTGCTGTCCATACGGAGTTAATACGTTCTCGCTGTGTCTGCATGGATTTTCTCCGGGGGCTCCTCATCGTTCAAAAAGTACCGGGGTTGTAGGTTAATGGGACGCAAATTGGGCGGCACGGACTCGTGGGCTGAAATGGCCTGTTACCATGTGGTTTGTCTAAATTTAAATTTAAGGACAGTGTTTGACCTACTGAGCTTCTCCAGCCATGTGCTTTTACTTCAACCACAGTGTCTGCCGACTTGTGTGTTTTACTCCCTCCAGAGGACATCCGTTTAAGGTGAGGGGAGGAAAGTTTAGGGGAGACGTCAAGGGTAAGTTTTTTACACAGAGAGCGGTGGGTGTCTGGAATGAATTGCCAGGGTGGTGGTGGTGGGGGCTGGTCCAATAGTTCAAAGTTCAAATTTATTGTCAGAGTATATACAACCCTGAGATTCTTTTTCCTGTGGGCCAGGCAGAATTATGGCTTATCGGTAGTGCAAAAAAATAGTACTCAAAAAGATCTGTATACATGCAAACAAATAAAGGAATGCAAACAAACTGACTGTGCAATACAGAGAGAGAAAAAAAATCAATACAGTGCACAAGTCAGATTCCTTAAATGAGTCCCTGATTGAATTTATCGTTGAGGAGTCCGATGGTGGAGAGGAAGCAGCTGTTCCTGAACCAGGTGGGTGCGAGTCTTGTGGCACCGACACCTCTTTCCTGATGGCAGCAGTGAGAACAGAGCGTGTGTTGGGTGGGGTGGATCCTTGCTGATCCTTGCTGCCCTCCAAGGAGAGTTTTGCCTGTAATGTCCTGGGCTGTATCCATTACCTTTTACAGGGCTTTCCACTCGGGGATATAGGAACATATCTTAGACTGGCACGTGACTGAAAGAAAAATGGAGGGTTATGGGTGTGAGATAGGGAAGGGCTTGATTGTTGTGGTGTAGGTTAATATAGGTCAGCACAACATTGTGGGCTGAAGGGCCTGAACTAAGCTGGAATGTTTTATATTCTAACATTTTGAAGATCAATTGTTTTTTTTAACCATATGTATTGTATTTGTACAATGCGCCTGTACAGAAATTCTTAAATATTTCAGAGAGCAAATACATTGTACCAATGAGCCCAGCACGTTTAGCATGGTGCTTAGTGCAACGCCTTTACTGCGCCAGCGATAGGACCGGGGTTCAAATCCCGTGCTCTCGGTAAGGAGCTTGTACGTTCTCCCTGTGTGTGTGTGGGTTTTACCTGGGGGCTCCAGTTTCCTCCCATCGTTCAAAACAGATCTGGGGTGTGGATTAATTGGGCGTAAATTGGACCTCATCTTTGTCACAGGAAGATCAGCCGCAATGTGGAGACAGGAAAACTGCCATGGTCATCACTGCAGCATTTACCAAGCCTCAGCGTTTGTTCCAACGATAGTAAATGGCAGGGCGTTGTAGGAGAGAAAGACTTTGGGGTCCAGGAAATGGTGATTCAGGTGGACAGGTTGATAAAGAAGGTATTTGTCACACTTGTCTTCATTGAGGGGGGACCTTAGAAAGGTTTATAAAATAAGGGGGGACATGGGCAAAGTGAATACTCACATATTTATCCCCTGGGATAAATTTAGAACTAGAAGGCATAGATTTGAGGAGAAAGATGGGGTGGGGGGGAAGCATTTTCACAGAGAGTGGTCCGTACCTGGAATGAGCTGCTCACCCGCCCAGTTTTGCTATGTCAGTGGGTGTAATTACAGCTTTCAAAAGACATTTGGACGGAATGGTTTGGGAAGGATAAGAACCAATTAGAGACGAATAGGACCAGCCCAGAATGCCAACAGCAGTTGGCATGGGAAAGAGGGGCCGAAGGGCCTCTTCCCTACCATACAGCTCAAAGCCTCTTTGATTCAATGATCTCTGGAGGAGTCACGATCTTGTGACTGTGAGATTGGTGCTACCAAACCATTAAAAGAACACACTCACTCGCTCTTCAGCACAAAATGGCATCAACAATTTATTATTCAAGCAGCAGCCTTATTCTTCCCAAAAACCACTCTCGCCAACCCCCCCACCCGCCACCACGACTTTCTCATTCATTCTAAACCCTCAGGTTACCACGACGCTCCTTACTCTCCTCCTTCTGTCAACTCCGCTGTTCCAATTCCCCGTTCCGGCCCTCGCATGTCGCCCCGGATAAGTCCCCAGCAGCGACCGGCTCGACTTGGGTAAGTATGCAACCGTGACCATCTCACCCGAAGGTGAAGTCAACAGGAACGGACGGCCTCTGGTCTCAGCAGTAGAGGTGTCCCATTGGAAGTGGGCCGTGACTTGAAGAGGAGCGTTTACTGCCCATTCCTCATTGGCCCTTTAGCCTGATCGCTTTGCTGTCTCATTACAGCGAAGAGTGTGCCAAAGAATGGAAAATATTCAATAGAGTCAATGAACCAGGTACACTTACCGTATCACAGCCCATAGCCAATCACTGTCACCGATGTTATCTCTCTCATTGCAGCCCGTAGCCAATCATTGTCTCTCTTATTGACCTCATGGCCATGTCTCCAGCCATCGGTTCCATCTCTGAAGGTGCTTATCCAGTTACGTCGTTACTGATACATAATTTAATATTCAAGATTTTTTTTATTGCCATGTAATAAAACCAAAAAAGTGATATTACACAACATTTCCTTTAGTCGACCATAAAGCAGACAAAGCAGAGGGGGAGAGTTACAGGGACACTACCACGCCTTGGAAGCAGGAAGATGTGTGACAGTCAGGAGAGGGAAAGGGTACAGACAGGCAGTGCAGGACACCCCTGTGGCCAACCCCCTCAATAACAAGCATACCATTTTGGATACTGCTGGGGGGAAATGACCAAGCAGGCACAAGCCACGGCGATCAGGTCTCTGGAGTCTGGTCCTGTGGATAAGAAAGGAATGGAAGGGAGAAGAGGCGAGCTGTAGTGATAGGGGATTCCATAGTTAGGGGGACAGATAAGAGGCTTTGTGGAAGAAATCAAGTATCCCGGATGGTACGTTGCCTCCCTGGTGCCAGGGTCTGAGATATCTCCGATTGAGTGCACGGCGTTTGCAGGAGGGAGGGTGAGCAGCCAGATGAAGTGGTCCATAGAGGGACCAATGTCGTGGGTAGGAAGGCTGAGGAGATCCTGCAACGAGAGTTCAGGGAGTTAAGCACTAGGTTGAAGGACAGGACCTCCAGGGTTGTGGCCTCAAGATTGCTGCCCGAGCCACATGCAAGTGAGGTTAGACATAGGAGGATAAAGCAGCTTAACATGTGGTTAAAAACCTGGTGCAGGAGGTATGGCTTCAGGTTTCTGGATCATTGGGCTCTTTTCCAGGGAAGGTGGGACCTGTTCCGATGGGACAGTTTACATCTGAACTGGAGGGGGACTAATATCCTTTGGGGAAGGTTTGCAAGTGCTCAGGCAGGACAGACCAGAGGGCTCATCTACTGAGTCTATATGGGTGGATCTGAGGAATGGGAAAGGTTTGACCACACTCATGGGGATGTATTATAGACCCTCCAATAGTCAACGAGAATTGGGGGAGCAAATCTGTAGAGAGACAGCAGACAGCTGCAGGAAACATAAGGTTGTGATCGCAGGAGATTTTAATTTTCCCCATATTGACTGGGACTCCCATACTTTAAAAGGGCTGGATGGAGTTTATCAAATGTGTTCAGGAAAGGTTTCTAAATCAATATATAGAGGTACCCACTAGAGAGAGCGCAATACTGGATCCCCTATTAGAGAATGAGACAGGACAGGTGACAGAAGAATGTGTAGGGGAAAATTTTGGGTCCAGCGATCATAATGCCATTAGTTTCAAGTTAATTATGGAGAAGGATCAGTCTGGGGCCATTGGTTGAGATTCTAAATTGGAGAAAGGCTAAATTTGAGGAAATAAGAAAGGATTGGGATAAGATGTTTTCAGGTAAGGATCTGTGAGGTAAGAGGAGGTCCTTCAAAGGTAAAATGTTGGAGAGTACAGAGTTTGTACATTCCTGACCGGATCAAAGATAAGATTAGAAGGTATAGGAAACCTTGGTTTTGCAAGGATATTGGGGATCTGGTCCTGAAGAAGAAAGAGGTGTATAACAGGGAACATGGAACAAATGAGGCCCTTGAGGTGTTAAGAGCAAAAGAAAAGATTGTATCCTCTTGAAGATCAGAGTGGTTGGCTTTGTATGGAGCCAAAAGAGATGGGAGAAATCTGAAATTATTTTTTTCATCAGTATTCACTCAGGAAAAGGGCACAGAGTCGTGGGAAGTAAGGAAAACAAGCAGTGAGGTCATGGAACCTACACCGATTAAAGAGGATGAAGTGCCTTAAAGCAAATAAGGGTTGAAGTGCCTTAAAGCAAATAAGGATGGATAAATCCCAAGGGATTGATAAAATATCTCCTTAGAGCTTGAGGGAGGCTCTGGCAGAAATATTTAAACTGTCCTTAGCCATGGGTGTGGGGCCGGAGGATAGAAACATAGAAACACAGAAGATAGGAGCAGGAGTAGGTAATTCGCCCTTTCGAGCCTGCTCCGCCATTCAATGAGATCATGGCTGATCTTAAAGTTCAGTACCCCATCCCTGCCTTCTCTCCGTAACCCCTAATTCCCTTATACTGAAGAAATCTATCTAATTCCCTCTTAAATATATTCAATGAACCTGCCTCCACTGCCCTCTGTGGCAATGAATTCCACAGATTCACCACCCTCTGGGTCAAGAAATTCCTCCTCATCTCGGTCCTCAATGGTTTGCCTATTATCCACGAACTATGGCCCCGGGTACTGGACTCCCCCACCATTGGAAACATCCCATCTGCATCCATTCTGTCCAGTCCTGCCAGAATTTTATATGTCTCTATGAGATCCCCTCTCAATCTTCTAAACTCCAACGAGTACAATCCCAATTTGCGCAATCTTTCCTCCTAAGTCATTCCTGCCATTCCAGGTATCAGCCTGGTGAATCGCCTCTGCACTCCCTCCATTGCAAGAACATCCTTCCTTAGATAAGGTGACCAAAACTGCACACAATACTCCAGGTGGGCTCTCACCAAGGCCCTGTACAGCTGCAGTAAGGTATCCTTGTTCCTAGACTCAAACCCTCTTGATACGAAGGCCAACATACCATTTTCCTTTTTAACCGCCTGCTGTACCTGCATGCTCGCCTTCAGAGACTGGTGTACAAGTACCCCTAGGTCTCTCTGCACTTACCCATCTCCCAATCTATCTGAGATTGGCGGGCAGCTCACATTGTTCCATTGTTTAAAAAAGGCTCCAAGCGTAACCCTGGAAATTATAGGCCGGTGAGCCTGACGTCAGTAGTAAATTATGGAAGGTGTTTCAGGAATTTAAAATTTTAAATTCAAATTAAATTTAAATATAAATTTTAAATTTAATTTTTGACATACAGCTCAGTAACAGGCCATTTCAGCCCACAAGTCTGTGCTGCCCTATTTACACCTAGTTAACCTTCATCCCCTGGTACAATTTGAACAGTGGAAGGAAACCAGACCCCCCGGGGAAAACCCATGCAGATATGGGGAGAACGTAAAAACTCCTTACAGACAGTGCAGGATTCGAACCCTGGTCCTGATTACTGGCACTGTAAAGGTGTTGCGATAAGCACTAAGCCAACCATGTCACCCACTAAGAGATTTGATATACAATTATTTGGATAGACGGAAACTGATTAGGGACAGTTAGCATGGCCTTGTGTGTGGGAGATCATCTTTAACCAATCTTGTAGAGATTTTCGAGGAGGTCACCAGGAAAGTTGATGAAGAAAAGGCTGCAGATGTTGTCCATGTGGACTTTAGTAAGACCTTTGAAAAAGTTCCACTAGGGAAGTTAGTCAGGAAGGATTAGATGCTAGGTATTCACGGTGAAGTAGTGAACTGGATTCGACAATGGTTGGACGGGAGAAGCCAGAGAGTAGTGGTGGATGATGCTTCTCAGATTGGTGGCCTGGGACTAGTGGTGCCTCAGGGAGCGGTGCTGGGACCATTGTTGTTTGTTGTCTATATCAATGATCTGGATGATAAGGTGGTAAATTGGATCAGCACATTTGCAGAAGAATGGAGGCGTTGTGGAGAGTGAAGAAGGTTTTCAAAGCTGCAGAGGGTTCTGGACCAGCTGGAAAAATGGGCTGAAAAATGGCAGATGGAGTTTAATGTAGACAAGTGCGAGGTGTTATGCTTTGAAAGGACAAACCAAAAAAGGACACACACGGTAAAAACACAATGTTGGAGAAACTCAGCAGGTCAAGCCATGTCCTTTATATAGCAAAGGTAAAAATACATATCCGATGTGTAACGGATTTGTGTTAATCTATCAAGTTATAATCTTTAGTTATAAAATATATATTTCTTAGTAAAGTAAATTAGTTTGTGTGCTGGATAAAGGGTCACACACAAGTCACAGCACATTTAAAATACACTCAGAAGTGAGGTTATTTTCGGACTTGACGTGTCTTGGAAAGGTAAAGCTAATGGAACTGAAGTGGGTTTTAATTAATTCAAGAACTTCATTAAAAATGAAAGTATTCAAGTACACAAGGAGGAATGGTAGGTGAAGGGAAGGAGGAGAATTGGAAAGGGGAAGGGGGAGGGGGAGGGGGGAGTGGGAAGAGGAGATCAGGTTATTCGAAACCGGAAAAGTTGATGTTAATAACATCCGGCTGGAGAGTGCCCAGATGGAAAATCAGGTGTTGTTCCTCCAATTTGCGGGTGGTCTGGGTGGGTCAGTACATGAGGCCATGGACAGATGTCAGCGTGGGAATGTGACACAGAACTGAAATGGTTGGCTACTGGGAGGTCTCTGTAACTGGTGGGGATGGAGCGAAGGCTGTGCCCAGTCTCTCCGAAAAAAAATCAATAAAGTGCAGAAGAGTCCATAAATAAGTCCCCAATTAAGTTTGTTGTTGAAGAGACTGATGGTGGAGGGGGAGCAGCTATTCCTAAAGCTGGGTGGTGTGACTCTTGTGGCACCGACATCTCTTTCCTGATGGCAGCAGCGAGAACAGAGCGTGTGCTGGGTGGTGTGGATCCTTGATGATCGCTGCTGCTCTCCGACGGCAGTGTTCCCTGTAGATGTTCTCGATGGTGGGGAGGATTTTGCCTGTGATGTCCTGGGCTGCGTCCACACCCTTTGTAGGGCTTTTCACTCAAGGTATTGGTGCCCCCACAATGCAACTGGTTAGTACACTTCCCACAACACATCTGTACAAGTTTACCAAGGGAGATAAAGCTTTGAAAATAGTTTCCTGTCTAGCCTTCAAATGTTTCGCTATTTGGAATGTAATAGCCCAGAGAAAAGGCCTTGGGACGGAAAAAACATACATTTTTCCTACTGTGCGAGGCTGAACTTAAAAATTGTATGCGCCTCTACAAAGTAACGGTGAGATCACATCTGGAGTACAGCATGCAGTTCTGGTTTCCCTACTTGAGAAAAGATGTACTGGCTTTGGAGGCAGTGCAGAGGAGGTTCACAGAGATGTGAGGGTTAGTCTATAAGAAGAGGTTAAGTCGACTGGGACTGTACTCACTGAAGTTTAGAAGAATGAGAGGGGATCTTATAGAAACATATAAAATTATGAAAGATAAGATTGAGGTAAGTAAGTTGCTCCCATTAGAAAGGGAGACCAGAACTAGGAGACAAGATTCAGGGAATTTAGGATGGAGATGAGGAGGAACTGCTTTTCCCAAAGGGTGGTGATTCACTGCCCATTGAAGCAGTGGAGTCGACCTCAGTAAATATATTTAAGACAAGGTTGGATAGATTTCTACACAGTAAAGGAATGAAGGGATATGGGGAAAAGGCAGGTGGGTGGAGATGAGCCATGATCTCATTGAATGGCGGAGCAGGATCGACGGGCCAGATGGCCGACTCCTGCTCCTAGCTCTAATGTTCTTGTGTAATAGTGAAAACAGAAAGCAAATCAAGTGTTTGAAAAAACAATTGCATTTCTCCACCTCCACAATCTCCCATCCGCATGTTCATTCCAAACCCGCCATTAAAGATGAATTTGTTTAATCAACTGAAGCAGATTGTTCTGCCTCGGGGGAAGTTCACTCTGTGGATAATTGCCAGGTTACTGATGTGCTCTTTTTCCACGAGTTAGTCCTGATGAGTTGCATCGACATCGCTGAGGTTCGGTACAAGCTGTTCATTGGAAGTCAAGTGTGAATGTGAGTGTCACATGTTCTGGAACAAAACCTTCGGGGCAACAGAAGTAAAACACGAAAGTCTGCAGGCACCAGAGTTGAATTAAAAACACAACACTGGAAAAACTCAGCAGGTCGAACAGTGTATTTTATAGAACAAAGATAAAGGTCCATCACCAACGTTTCAGGCTTGAGCCCTTCATCAAGGGAAGAGCAAAATGGAGGCAGGTGTCTGAACCTGGTGCCTGCGTGCATTTTGCTCTTCCCTTGATGAAGGGCTCAAGAAACATTGGTGATGGACCTTTATCTTTGCTCTATAAAATACACTGTTCGACCTGCTGAGTTTTTCCAGTGTTGTTTATTTTTTTCGGGGTAAGAGGCTCCCCAACCACAGTGTTTTACACTCACATTGCTTTAGATCTGAATTTGCTTTGGATCTGAATTTGATTCTGTAGATAATAATTTCCACAAATATAAATGGAAAATTTTGCAAAATATCAATGGGTTCCGGCAGTGTTTGTTGGAGATTTCAGCTGGGGTGACATGTAATCAGTACTGGGAAAAAGGTAAAACAGGTAATAAAATGTAGATTTAATTGCTTTCTTTCTTTCTTCTTTGGCTTGGCTTCGCGGACGAAGATTTATGGAGGGGGTAAAAAGTCCACGTCAGCTGCAGGCATAAAATGTAGAGTTAATTGCTTACACACGTGTTAAACTCATTAATATTGGGACAAACATAAGTACCAGCAGCAAACTTCACACTCAATGTCACCAAAACTAAGGAGTTGATCATAGACTTTAGGACCTATAAGTGGTCATTCTGCCTGGCCCACAGGGAAAAGAATCTCAGGGTTGTATGTGAGAACTCTGACAATAAATCTGAACTTTGAACTTTTTCTGTTTTGTCTGTTCACTCAAACCACTGTGAATATAGCAGAAGCTTCGATTTTGCACATCTATACGAGGCCGTTAGCTCTCTCCTCTCCTCCGCACGTCCCCTGGATCTCTATTATAACTGGATGCATGGCAGATGGGTCGGGAACAGCTCGGGACAAGACCACAAGAAATCACGCAGAGTTGTAAGCATGGTCCAAGCCATCACACACACCAGCCTTCCCTCCATCCATTCCACACTTCCTGTTGTCTCGGGGAGAGTATTGCGGTTAGTGTAGCGGTTAACACAACGCTGTTACAGCGCCAGCGACCTGGGTCTGAATTTGTCACTGCCTGTGAGGAGTTTGTGTTTTCTCCCATGTGGGTTTCCTCTGGGTTCCTCCCGCGTCCCAAAAACATATGGGGTTGGTAGGTTAATTGAGTGTAATTGGGCACCACATTTCATTGGGCCAGAATCGGCATCTATGATATCTAAGAAATCAATAAGATTGAAAGAGTGCAGAGACGATTTACAGAGTGCATTAGACTGGAATTGACTGGGAGAATGTTGTATTGATGACTGGCCTCACCTCCCACCTCCACCCCCTGGTTTCCCACCTAAACCCAGAACCCCTCTGAAGCCTACTGGTGACCATACCCGTTGTTGATAGCTAATAAATGCATTTATTCTCCCTCCTGTCATGTGAGAGCTTTTATCTACGCTACAATTTTATTAGCTTTCGAAATAAGGATGGAGGAATTACTCAAGCCCAGTTTGCTGCTAATAGACCCCAGTCCCCCAACAAGACTGAGTGGGACTAGGTGGGAGAAGATGTTCGGCACAGACTAGTAGGGCTAAACTGCCCTGTTTCTGTGCTGTAAATGGTT
The DNA here is from genome assembly GCF_036971445.1 of Narcine bancroftii. Lineage (NCBI taxonomy): Eukaryota > Metazoa > Chordata > Chondrichthyes > Torpediniformes > Narcinidae > Narcine > Narcine bancroftii. The sequence continues at coordinate 368,049,684 of NC_091470.1, read as the reverse complement.
CTATGGTTAGAATATTATAGATAATTAACCCTCCCCTCCCCACCCCACCCGACTCACTCCCCTCAAGTTTGCAAATAAAGCCTCTGACTGGGCGACTCTTACTAAGCAGGGATAAGGAGACACTTTAAGAGAGTTACCCCAACAGCGAGAGACATCAACCAGCTCTTCATCCTGGGTGATGACTTTGCTATTTCACACAACTTTATTCAAGCACCTACCCAGAGTAAAGCACGACCAAGGCCATTGCCTAGACTGCTTCCAGGCCTACCTGAATGCGACCAAGACGTCTTCCACACAGACAAACTCTGGAGGTCGGTGCTCATCTCCAGGATAGGAACGAAGCAGTATGCAGTCGTCAGACACTGATAAATGTACGAAGCCACCATCAAAGCACTGAAGACTCGCTACATAAAGGCCATGAACAAGGTCCTAGCGAGGCTCCGGCTTGCTCTATGTTGCCAAGGGCCCAGCAAGTCAATCAACGACTACCTGCTGAATCTGCGGACCTGCTAAGAAGTGCAGGTATGAAGCAGCTTCGGACCTTGTCTGAGAAGACGAGCAGATCCGGGACACTTTGGACGCAGGAGTCCACTCGAGGTACATGAGGCGACAACTACTCAAGTCAGGAAAGAAGGACCTCGCGAGCCATGTCAAGCTGGCCAAATCACTGGAACAGGCCAGACTCAAAAACGACGATCTCAAAGCCAGTGAACTCGCCCTCTCAGGTGAGCACCTCCAAGGACCAGCTGCCCCTGCTATGGCTGCCCTTGCTCTAACAGCTGCCGCTTCTCACACCAGGGAATGATTTTTCTGCGGAAAAGGTCAACACCCCCGAGCCTGTTGCCCTGCTAAAGACTTGGCTCCAGCTGCGGAAAGAAGTGACATTGGGCGAGGGTCTGCCGTGCCAAAGGAGGTCCGGGGAAGTCCACAGCCTCCATGACTCCTGGATCCGATTCCAGCCCCAAGCCGTCTGCCCCAAACTCACCCAAGATCGCCTTGCTGTGCAACCTGCCACCTTTGGAAATGGCGCAAAAAGGCACGGCGGCCACCTTGCTGTGGTCTGAATTCAAATTCGATGCCATCATTGGAAGGAGGGCAGCCATCTTGCCACTCCATGAGGTTGGTGCCATCTTATCTGCACAGGTCAACTGAGGTCGGATGGGGCCACTCGAGTGAGTAGCAAGGTGTCTCCAGCAAATTGGCATTGCTGGTCCACGACCAGAACAGACCTCACCAGCTCAGTAACTCTATGGTAACGGTGAAGGTAAACGGACATTCTACCAAGTGCCTAATCAACATGGGCTCCACGGAAAGTTTTATAGACTCACCGTCTGTAAGAATGTATACCTTAAAATGTATCCTTCTAATTATTGAATCTTCCTCACGTCTCAGTCCCATTTGGCGCTTGTTCAAAAACATTGTATCGTTCCTTTATCATTCAAAGGGAGAGAATTTTGTAAATTTCATCTATATATTTTGGATGAATTGTGCGCTCCAGAACTGTTGGGTCTGAACATCCTGTGTCACCTTAAAAGTGTGACCTTGGAGTTTTCTGGTCCCTTCCCCCCAGTATCGGTTCGAAACAGAGAGCCCTCAAAATCAGGACCCACTTAAAGCATCTCCACGAAGAATATCGACCGTCCCCCTCTATTCCCAAACCTGTCTGTCGACTGTAAGCCCATCACCACCCAGAGCAGGAAGTACAGCGCGGCTGACAGGGAGCTCATAAAGATGGAGACCCAGCGCCTGCTGGAGGAGGGGATCATTGAACCCAGCACCAGACCATGGAGAGCACAAGTGGTGGTAGTAAAGGGGGAAAACCAGTCCAGGCTAGTAATTGACTATAGCCAAACTATTAACCGATACACATTCCTGGGCGCATACCCCTTCCCTCACGTTTCGGATACGGTGAACCATATTACGCAGTATCGGGTCTAATCGACCATCGACCTGAAAGCTGCCTATCACCAGCTGCCAATCCATTCCGATGATCACCTGTACACAGCACTTGAGGCTAACGGTCAACTCGATCAGTTCCGGGGGTTCCCTTCCAGTATTACCAATGGGGTGTCTATCTTCCAGCGGCAGATGGACAGAATGGTGGATGAGTATGGGTTGAAGGCTACCTTCCCCTACCTTAATAATGTCACCATCGGTGGCCACACCTTGGAAGACCATAACACCAATCTTCAGAGCTTTCTCCGCACAACAAGAGCCCTGAATCTCACATAATTCCAACAAGTGTGTATTCAGGATGTCTGGCTATCCTTGGCTATGTGGTGGAGAATGGCGTCATTGGCCCCGATTCCAATAGGTTGCCCCCCTGTTAGAACTCCCCCTCCCTGGGTCCACAAAGGCTTTGAGAAGATCCCTTGCGTTTTTCTCATATTTATATCCAGTGGATCCCTCAATACGCCGACAAAGTTCACCCACTCTTAAAGGCCATCACTTTCCTTGGCTGAAGCCCAGATGGCTTTTAATTAACTCCAAAGTCACAATGCGAAAGCCGCCAGGCACGCGGTGGACGAGAATGTACCTTTCCAACTGGAAAGTGACACTTCGGATGTAGACCAGGCTGCTACTCTCAATCAGGCGGACAGGCTGGTTGCCTTTTTTCATGGATGTTACAAGGCCATGAGTTCCGGAACCCATCAGTGGAAAAGGAAACTCAGGTCATTGTAGAACCTGTAAAGCACTGGAGGCACCACCTGGCTGGTAGAAGATTTACTCTCCTCATGGAGCGGCACTCTGTCGCATTCATGTTCAGCAACATCAAGAGGGGAAAAATCAGGAATGACAAAATTACTAGGTGGAGGATCAAACTCTCCACGTACAATTTTGACATCACCTACTGGCCAGGAGCCCTTAATGGCCCTCCAGATGCCTCGTCCAGGGGATACTGTGCATCTGCACACACCGGTCAACTGCAGACCATACACAATGAGCTCTGCCATCCAGGGTCACCTGCATGGCTCATTTTGTAAAGTCCCGCAACTTGCCCTACTCAATAGAAGATGTCAAGGAGATGATCAGGTCATGCCAGGTCTGCGCTGAGTGCAAGCCGCACATTTATCGCCCCGCAAAAGCGCACCTGATCAAGTCATCCAGGCCCTTCGAACGGTTCAGCATCAATTTTAAGGGACCTCTCACCTCCACAAACAGGAACATCAACTGGCTCTTGGTCATCGATGAGTACTCCCACTTACCGTTCGCCATCCCGTGCCAAGATACGTTTACCTTGTACGTTATGAAGGCCCTAGACTCCATTTTCACCCTGTTCGGGTATCCCAGCTATATTCGTAGCGACTGGGGCTTAGCCTTCATGAGCGACGAGCTGCATCAGTACCTGCTGGTGAGGGGCATCACATCCATCAGGACCACCAGCTACAATCCCTCATGGAACGGGCAGGTTGAAAAAGAGAATGCCACAATCTGGAAGGCTGTCCAACTGGCCCCTGAAGCAAAAAGGCCTTCCAAATTAGTATTGGCAGGATGTCTTCTGCATCATGCTCCATTCAATTCGGTCACCACTCTGCGCTGCGACCAATGCTACTCCGTACGAGCTACTGTTGAATGAGCGACAGAAAGTCGACATCAGGAACTACACTCCCAGTCTGGCTCACCAGTCCTGGTCCAGTCCTTCTCAGGAAGCACGTGAGGAGAAGCAAGGCCGACCCCCCTGGTGGAAAGAGTGAAACTGCTTCATGCCAATCCTACGTCCACCTATGTGGAGTACCCGGATGGCAGGGAGGACACCATCTCCATTAGGGACCTGGCACCCTCCGGAACAGAGGGTCTGTTGCCTCGGGTGCCGCATGAGCTACTGAGCTCTTTCCCTTCACCCTCACTCAGGGTCTTGGGGAACCCCCCTCAGTTGTCGAGACAGAGCCCCAGCCCATTAATCCTCCATCACCGGGGGACCAGGAGACCCAAAGAGCCCAAGGCCCCCTGGTGCTCCACCAGGACCTTCAGAGCCCCTGTTGTAACCGTGGCCAGAAATCTTAAATGAGGAACCGAACTCCCACTCTTGGTTACCCAGACTAATGAAATGACAGGCACAGAGGTTTCCCAAAACACCGTGCTCTTTACCTCAATTCTCAAGACATAGACTATTTACACAAAAATGGCGTAATCTATTTATTGTAGTTACTCGAGCTTGTGACTTCAAGTCACAAGGCAATCTCGTGAGTCCTTTAGTTAATGGATGGCTCCCATGGCAGCACCCATTCCTGGTGACTGTGGGTCACTCTGATTAGGACTCCCAAGCACCCCCAGACCGCCTAAATTTATAAATAGTGTATGTACTGTATATTCTTTTTTTAAGTCTTCTGCCAGCTTCTGATCCGATGTTCTCTTGATCCACAGACCCTTAATTCTGCAGGACGGGGTGAATGCAGTGAAGTGGGACAGTGCTATTCTGATGACTGGTCCCACCTCCCGGCTCCTCCCCCATTTACCCATATATAACCCTAAACCCAGAACCCCTCTGAAGCCTACTGATGAAGCCTACCCGTTGTTGAAAGCTAATAAAAGCGTTTGTTCTCCCTCCAGTCGTGTGATAACTTTCATCTACGCTGCACAGAGTGAAACAGGAAAGTCTGCAGTCACTGCAATTGTCGTAAAAACACAGAAATGCCCGAGGAACTGAGCTGGTCTCTCACCATAGGAGTTAAAGATAGATCATCAAAGTTTCAGGCCTGAGCCCTTCTTAGAGATTTACAAGGTTGTTGTCAGGTCTTGGGGAACTGAATGACAGGGAAAGGTTAAATAAGACAGGATGTTATTTCCTGGATCTTTGGAGAATGAGGAGAGATTTGATAGAGGTTTATAGGATTATTACGTGCTGTATATTGTATGTGTATTTGTGTTCATCGAGGTCCAGAAAAAAAGCTGTTTTGTCTGGTTGTAAATGTACAATCAAGTGATAATAACCTTGAACTTAAAATACTGCAGTAAACATAAGACTAACAATTCTGCCAAAAGAACAACGCTATTTTAATCTCTCCACATCGGTGGTTCTCAACCTTTTTCTTCCCACTTTAAGTAATCCCTAGGCCATCGGTGTCAGAGGTACGATTAAAACAGTGCTTTTCAACCTTCCCGTCCCACCCACATCCCACCTTAAGTAATCCCTTACTAACCACAGAGCACCGATGGCACAGGGATTATTTAAAGTGGGATGTGAGTGGAAAGAAAAAGGTTGAGAGCCACTGGTCCATGTTATTCTGAAAAAGTCTTGCGAGATGTTACAAACCCTGTTAAGCTTCTCAGGAGTTTCTACTTTCAAGATGACATCTGAAATGCTGACATTCAAAGCATTAAAATATTGCACCATATCTCAATGAGAACTGCTGTAATAAAATGGAAAAGGATAATTTTCAGCTTCCTGCAACGTATTTTAGTAAGAGAGAATTTCACATCTCCAGGAGAATGAGAACAGAAGATGGTGTAAAACCGTCTGTGCAGAGACCCATTTCATTGTTGGACAATTAGAAGTTAATCTTGAGGCTTTTACTTTGAGGTGAAAGCCCGCATTAAAGCCGTCTTAGGTTTAGAAAAAAAGGCGATTTTACATTTTATGCTGATGACCTGTCACACGGATCCCACTGTCCCCTTATGCAGAGCTGAGTCGAGAGCCGGAATCCAGAGCTGAGGGAGGCGCGGCGAGTGGTGCGGTAGCGCTGCCCACCACTGTGACCACAAGCGTGCGCGCCGAGAAGGGAAAGCGGCCGATACTCAAAAATGGCGACCAAAGAGCAGGCAAGAATGCTGGTGGAGATCGAGCAGATCTCCTGAACAACATAATAACCTCTATTAACCATATGGGTCTTTTAAAAAATTCATGCTCCTGGGTCGTGGGCTGATGTCATCAGCTCTCCCCTTTGCAGCCGCTTTCAGGAGGCATTCCTTTTACGCAGGAAGTGGAGCGACTACACTATACTTCTAAGGCAGATGGAAGCTGGAGTGTATTCCAGCAGTCCGTCTACCTTCGGACCTCTTGTGGAGAGTCTGTATAAAGGAGCCCTTGGATTGAGTAACAGTGAAGAGGGGGAGGGAAGGAGGGAGACAAAAATGGAAGGGGTGTGGCAGAGAAAAGAGATTCAAATGCACCAAGGGTGCCAGTTGATGGTAGCTAAAGTGATGGGAACCTGGAATATTCAAACAGGCCTTTCAGCCCAACTCCTCCATGCTGACCAAGTTGGCCTTCTGGGTTAGTCCCATTTGCTTGCACTTGGCTCCTGTGGCGATACAAGTATGTGTATATATGTCAATGGGTAGCTGGCCCGTCCCCCACTGGTTGCTCCTCCCCTCATGACCCTGGAATAAAGGTCGGCCTCCCTCTCCCTGTTCTCAGACGAGCACTTGGAATCGGGCCACCTACGTGTAATAAAGCCTATGGTTCCTCGCTCTACAGCTTTGGAGTCATTGATAGAGCTGATCAGTTCCTATTTTCCTCAACCAGCCATTCTCAATGGGGGGGGGGGGGGCCCTATGGCCTTGTTTCCTTTCTTTATGTGGCGTTAATATTTGTTGTGTTTTTTTTCTGTAGTCACTTGGGGAGAAGTACAAAGAAACCAAAATTTCACAGGGAAGGGGGTCCATGCATTTTAATCAGAGCCCTAGGGAGGCCAGCACCAAGGAAAGGTTGAGAATGGCGTTCGTAGGAGATAGAACATTACAACACAGTACAGGCACTTCAGCCCACAATGACGTGCCGACCTATACTACACAACAATCAAGTCAAATCAAGTTTATTATCATCTGATTGGACAAGTACAACCTAACAAAACAGCATTCTCCGAACCTCAGTGCAAAACACGCAGAGCATAATGCTCATATAGAGACAATACACATGTAGGACAAGTATTCACCGATATAAATAAATAAATATTGTTTCATGGACATGAGGGCCTTGAAGGGTCAGTGTGAGCAGTTCCTTTGGTCATTCAGCACTCTCGCTGCCCGTGGGAAGAAGCTGGCTCTGCGACTCCAGTAACTCTTCCCTGATGGGAACAGTTGAAAGATGTTGTGTGCGGGGTGGAAGGATCCTCAATGATTTTGCACACCCTCTTCAGACGATGATCTTGTAGATCACATCGAGAGAGGGGGAGGGAGACTCCTGTGATTGTCTCTGCCACTCTTATGCTCCACTGGATTGACATCCAATCTATTTCTCTGCAGCAATTGTACCCACACTGTGATGCAACTGACCAGGATGGACTCAGTAGAGCTGACATAATGATGGTCAGTAGCCTTTCCCTCTTTAGTCTTCTGAGGAAGTGCAGTCGCTGTTGCGCCTTCCAGACCAGTGAGAAGATGTTGAGTGTCCATGATAGGTTACTAGTTAAGTGAACTCCAAGGAACTTGGTTCTCTCCACTCGCTCCACTACAGAGTTGTTGATGTGTAGTGGAGGGTGGTCATTCCTGGTCCTCCTGAAGTCCACGATCATCTCCTTCGTCTTGTCCACATTGATCCTCAGGTTGTTCCTCTCACATCATCTCAGAAGAGTTTCCACCTCTTCTCTGCGGTGTGACTCATCGTTGTTGCTGACATGGCCGACAACTATCATGTTGTCTGCAAACTTGATGACCCTGTTGGAGCTGGATCTGGTGATGCAGTCGTGGGTCAGTGGCGTGAACTAGAGCGGGCTGAGTACACGGCCCTGAGGTGCGCCAGTGCTTAGCATGACGGTGTCAAGTAATAATACATATAAAGGTAAGTGAAACACTTTAACGTTTGTCTGCCATAAGGCAAAGCATCACCATGAGTATTGCCAGACACCTCTAACAATAGGAGAAAGAGAACCAAAAGAGAGCCCCCTGAGTGTCCGTGGATTCGCCTCCAGTGCTCCCACAGCCCCTGCAGCCGTACAGACTCCTGTTCACACCATTGGCGAGCCGAGCTCCAGACTCAAATCTCTGATGTAATTGGGAAGCCTTCAGCCGTCGACTGCAAGTCGCCACCACCCCACGGCTTGTGTGAGTCCTTCAGCAGCTGAGGCCTTCGGTAGTCCACTGCCTTCCCTGCAGGATCATCTCCCGTGCTTCTCCCCATTTTTTGGTGCCCTGCACTGGACCTCGGAATCTGCAACCCCTCACAGTGCCGCCATCTTGGGCGCAGAACCCCTCATGGTCACGGATGTAAAAAAAAATAAAACAACCGTCACCCCCTTTAACTGGCTGTTTAGAGCCTGTGCGGGGTGGTCAGCATGAGAACCGGACAGTAAGACCCTGCGGAGCAGCACTCTGTCTCGGCTCCTCGCCCTCGCGGGTCTCCACTAGCGGTATCGCTGTCATTACAGCTGTGCTGCCATTTTTTTAAATCGAGCTAACCTGCTCAAGGCACGCCGAAGAACCCTTTTCACTGCACCAGTTACAATGTAAACTGTGACGATTTTAAATCTACCCCATAGCAGCCATTCCCTGTTGGTTCCAATGACTTAGCTCAATCACCCGACTTAGACCTAATAATCCCATATCAGAATTTAAGTCATATCAGAGTCCACCCTGAGGACCAGCCTATTCGTTATTTCTCTACCACCATCATTATTTGGCTGTTATCACACTTGATTATGGATTAGTTGGTATCTTTCTAACAGCTGCTTCATCAATCGTAGAAGTACTAGACTGCGCGTGGTCCCCAAGGCTGAGAACAGTGTCATATAAATGGAAATATTTCTCTCTGATTGCTTTTATTAGTAAGCAATGGGAATAATATAGACGGATTTACTTCTCACTGGAATCTGCAAAAGAGATGTGCTATAAATAGGGCCAAATGATACGAATTGGATTTGCCTTTTAAATATACTGCGAGAGCATTTATAAAAATGAAATTCACTCAAACTAAATCCACTCTTCACTCTTTTGAAAACCCTATAAATCTTATTTCAGCCCTCCTGGCATCTTGCAGTGAAGAAGAATTAAAAACTATTGCTCCAGGTAAGTCATCACCATTTGCAAAGAAGATTATATTTTGAAAATAATCTGATGTTATCGTGGAGAGATTCTGACTCTACATCACTAGCTGGTTTGGAGGTGCCAATGCACAGGACAGGAACAGGCTATGAAAGGTAGTGAAGTCGGCCAGCGACATCAGGGTCATCAGTCTTCACTCCATTGGGGACATCGACAAGAGGAGGTGTCTCAAGAAAGCAGCCTCTGTCGTCAAGGACCCCCACCTCCCAGGACACTTTGCTGCCATCAGGAAAGAGGTGCAGGAGCCTGAAGACGAGCCCCAAGGGCAGCTTCTTCCCCCTCCGTCATCACATTCCTGAATGAACCACAGACACGGCCTCACTTTGTCTCTTTTCAGCACAAATTATTTTCATTAAATCTTGTATTCACGGGATTGTAAATGATAGCAATTTAGCACCTGATCTGGACAATCCTGATGTCACAAAGCGACATTTTTCGTGACGCATCTTTTATGACAATAAACCTGATTCTGATATTCTGCTCTCTTGATGGAAATTAAATCTTCCAAGCCAGATCATCAGATATGTCCTCCTTCTTCAAACAACATGGCTTTCTCTCTACCACTACTAACTCGGTCCTCACCCGCAGATACCCCATTACCTGCACATCTACCCTGGCCCCCTCTGCCCCCACGAGCTACAAGAACAAGATTCCTCTTGTCCTCACCTACCACCCCACCAGCCTCCATATCCAACACATCCTCCTCCACCATTTCCATCACCTACCATGTGATCCCACCACTGGACACGCAGGGTCTGCTCCCTCCCCTTGGGACCTACCCCTGTGTCTGCAGGAGATGCTCCCTCGCCTCCTCCCTCAGCACCATTCACGGCCCCAAACAGTCCTTCCAAATGAAGCAACATTTCACTTGTGAATCTGCAGGGGTGGTCTCCTTCATCTGGTGCTCCTATTATGGCCTCCTCTACATCAGAGAGACTGGGCAATTGCTTTGTTGAGAACCTCGGCTCTGTCCGCCACAATAGTGTGGATCTCTCAGTGGCCACCTATTTCAATTCCCCATCTCATTCCCTTGCTGACAAGTTTGTCCATGGTCTCATGCACTGCCAGACTGAGACCTCCTGCAAATTGGAGGAACACCACCTCATCTTCTAACTGGATGGCATTGATATTGACTTCTGTGTTAATGGCCTGTGTTAATCCCCCCCTTACTTCTTCCCCCATCTCTGACACTCCCTTCCCCATCTCTTTCCACATAAGCATGATAAATTCATACCCGATTATATCCAATTAACACCTTTTGTTGGGTCTGGATTCCTCCCTCAGCCGGCACTGCCTGACTTCTGTGGTTTTTTGAGATTTCCTGCTTCTGGCTCATTCTGCTTACTGCCTGAAGGGTTCAGGCCTGAAACATTGGCAATAGATCTTTGTCTCCTATGGACATTGAAAAGACCAGCTGAGTTCCTCCAGCATTTCTGCGTTTTTACTACAATCACAGCGTTTGCAGACTTGTGGGTTTCACTCAGATCGAAATTGAGGACTGCTAGCAATTCCATCAAATCTATTTAACGAGCTCAACTCCATCCACCAGTTGAGCGTGTGGCCTCCTTCCTCTCTCCATTGCTTTTGCTCATTCTTCCCTTCTCTCTCTTGGCCTTCCCTTTTCTTTCTAATTATTTCTGACCTCCTTCTCTCGTTTTCCTTTTTAATCTCATTCCCTAATCTCACTCACTCTCTCATTCTTGCACTCCCTTTATTCCAGTAGGATCAAAGAAATATCACGTAGAGTTTGGAGTTTGAGACACTGGGCGAATTTATTGTCATGAACAAGTCACAAAATTTGTTGTTTTGCGGCAGCGTCAAAGAGCAAAGATTGATATAAACCACCTTACAACAATAAATAAAAACAGGGCACGAAAAGTCAAAATGAGGCCGTGTCCGTGGTTCATTGATCACGCTTCAGGACCCCAGTCAAAGCTGATCTCCTAAGCCTGATTTTGCTATTGGTTTTATACTCTTAATGGACATGATTACGAAAACTAGATTAATTTAGTTTTTACTGTTTTTCTTGTCTTGCCCCGATGACCAAATGAATCTTCTCCGCACACTCTGGTTTTCTCCCGCATCACGTGAATGGTAAATCATCAAAATCAGGTTTATTGCCATGAGCGTGTCATGAAATTTGTTGTTTTGTAGCAGCAGTTTGGTGCAAAATTGTTATGCATTACAGTTCCGTAAATAAAAGATTTTGTAGTGGCCCGCACCTCAGGCTGACACAGGAAATGGCTGTCGAACGTGGCGACCGGCAAAGCATCGTGCGGGCTGACACGCCTATTTCCATAGGCCGCCGGCAGAGCAGTGAAACTGGCCAATCACCACAAGTGGATAAGTTTCAGATGGAGAGGACACACCACCATCCACAATGCACACACTTCAGACAGACAGGGAGGCCATGTTTCCTCCACACACAACAATAAGACAACAACATAATTAATGGTGTTCTTGAAACATGGGCGTTGTCAATAGGGTTGTTATCCACAGCCCTACCCTTGGGCCCGTCTTTGGTTCCCTGTTACCACATTAGCACAGTCCACACCCCACATTACTAGTTACAGCCCCCACTATTCCTTCCCCTCCTTTCTTTCCTCATCCTCTTGTCTTCTTGCTCTCGTCCTTCTACCTGTTCTCTTGCCTATTGCTCTCTCCGGTTCTCTCTACCTCACTCATTCTCTTGCTTTTCCATTCTCTCTCTTTCTTTTTTGCTTTGTCCTCTTTTTCCTTCTTAGTGTGTTTATTTCTTCATCTCTTTCTTTCACTCATTCTCCCTTGCTGCATCTATCTATTTCTCTCCAAAATTCAAGCAAACAAAAACAATTGGAGATGAAAATGTTCACAATACAGGTAGTCCCCGACTTACGACCGTAATGAGGGCGGAAGGATTGGTTGTAACTCTGGTGTGGTCATAAGTCGGGGAAATGGGGACCTCAGGATGCCGGAGGGAATGGGGACCTTGGGTGGCCACAGGGAATGGGGAGCGGGTACTTTGGGCTGCAGGGACTTTGGAGACCACAGGCTGCCACCAGGAATGGGGACGACTGTGTACAGGACTTTTAATACAAAATATGAACTTGTACAGTGGTTTTAATAGAGATATTTTTAAGTTTGATCCTATGTGCAGCTGGACGTAACCTACATGGTTTGGAAGTCAAGGACTATGTGTATACGAGAAATCCACAACACCTAATGAAGAGTATTTATCTCGATTAGAAAGCACGAGTTAGCGTGCATTTACGTTGCTGCCACAGCCATTGGACTCCATTCATAAAAACTGGGAGCAGAAGCAAGCCTTTCAGCCCGATACTCCTGCAACTTATTCTATCCCATCACGGTTGGCATAGCAGTTAGCACCACCCTGTTACAGTGCCAGCGATCGGGTCTGGGATTCGAATCCCACACTGGGAGGCTGTGGGAGGGAGGGGCTAGATTAAGGATTGACAATAAATAACAGGCAACCTCTGAATGTTCTAAATAAAATGGCCGTCGTATTTCTAATAAGTTTTTTTGCTATCAGCACTCAGTCTTCTCCCGAGCTAAAACTCAGCAATGATTGAACTACAAGTGTTGGTATCCTTTCCTCCTATCCTGATCCCTTCTCCTGGACTTCTCCCGAAGGTCAACTAGGTTGGGCACAGGATGTAAGCACAGAGAAGGCCTCATATAATATTGCTTTAAGCTGTATTTAGCGTCCTGGTCTCCAGACCATCGGTAATATGTGATATTCACTATAAATTCACGAACGACATCACCAATAGCTCAATGGTTAGACCAGTGGTCCTTGTAAACCAGGGGTTGCGGGTTCGTTCCTCGCTGGGGCCTCATTTGTGTGAGGGGCGCTTGATAAAAGTGGTGACTCTGTCGTCCTTACTGGTAGGCAAAGTAACATGCATGTTAACATTCTAAATGTAGTAATTATGTGACAATAATGGAGCCTTTAACCTTTATTGAGTGAATGACAAGAAATGATCAGTCAGATTAAAGGATGGAGATCAAGAACCTGGTTGGGTGGGGCCAGAAAAACAATGTTGACTAGACCAAGAAGCTTATTTTGGACTTGAGGGAGGGAGACCGATGGACTTTGCATCTGTCTTCATTGATAGGATAGAGGTAGAACTATCAAGTTCCTGGAAGTCCACATGTTGGAGGACCTCTGCTGGAGCCGGCATATTGAGGCAACTGTGAAGAAGGGACTCCAACACCTCTACTTTCCAAGGAGTCTGAAGAGATATGGCATATCTCGATCCAGCAGTCATTGGGGGATCAGAGGTGGACAGGGTGAGCAAATTCAAGTTCTTGGGAGACATTATCTCGGAGGTCCTTTCCTGGACCCAACACACCAATGGTATCATGAAGAAAGCTCGTCAGCGCCTCAACTTCCTCAAGAGTTTGCGGTCTCCAACCAGAAAGTGGAAAACCCAGCCAAGTCCATTATGGTCTCCAACCTCTGATCCATTGGAAGCATCGACGTAAGGCATCGTCTTAGTAAACCCAACAACATCGTAAAGGACTCCCCATCACCCTGGTCACAACCTCTTCTCACTGCACCCTCTGGGCAGAAGGTACCAAAGCCTGAAGACCAATGCCCCTGGGTTTATCCAACAGCTATCAGGATCTTGAACCTTTCTGTTCCACCCCAACCCTAATCATTAACTACCCAATTGAAACACCACTTGCACTAACTGCAACTTTGAATATTTATATACCTGTCCTTTGGAAAAGATGGCGGGGCTGCACGAGCTGCTGTCTCTGTGCTGCTGTGGACCTGGGAGAGCAGAGAGTGGAGTCACAGCACTGCTCTGCAGGGTTCAACCACCCGGTCCTGATGCCAATGGCTACATATAGGCTTTAAACAGCGTGTCAAAAGACAGTGGTTTTCAACTAAAATCCTGCAACCGTGGAGTCTACGTCCGAGATGGTGTCACCTGTGTTGGGCACCAGCCACGAGGGGCTGCAGACTCTGGGGGAAGAAGCAGAAATGGGGAGAACACGTCACCCCCTCCCCATTCCATTGAGGAGGAGAAGCAGGGGAAATGATCCTACAGGACGGTGACCATGGCAATAAGCCAGCAATAGGCTCAGCGGCTGAAGGACCAACACAGGCTGTGGATGACGTGTGGTCGGGGGACCAGCTCGGGCTGCTGGAGCCTGGCTCATGGGAACCAAGTATCGGAGCCAGGATTCAAAAGGGTGCTGGGAGCAAGAAGGGGTCCCGAAGGGCCCTGGATTCTGAAGGCTCCCTGATAGTGTCGGAGGTTTGGATCTGGAGGTGTGCGGCCGATGGATCGAACAGGAGTCTATACAGCTTTGCGGGAGTGCTGGAGGCGAATCCACAGACCCTCGGTAGTCTCATTAAATGGGCTCGTTCTTGTTTCTCTTTCTCTTGTCCTGTGGGGGGGCTCCAGACAACACTAAAGGTTTCTCTTTGTTTTACGGCAGGCAGAAGCCAATTTTGTGTAATATTACATGTTCTGTACGATTGCGTGATAATAGAGGAATCTAGAATCTTGATATTTATCATCTAATTTTCCATCTTGCGGTGATTTAATTTTTACTGTTGTAGTTGGTGGCTTCGGTACCGGTGTGGCTGCACCAAGTACGAATTTCCTTGCACCTGTATATAGTACCTACCTTACAACTCCTTGAGCGCTCCCATCAGCCCTGCCCCCGCCCCAACCTCAACATCCACTGGAGTGGCTTTGCCAACATTGAAGTCCTCGAGCAAGCGGAGTTTTACAGCATCGAGACCAGGCTGTTGAAGACACAGCTGCGCAGGGCAGGGGACATCTCTAGGATGGAGGACCATCACCTGCCCAAGATTGTGCTGTACAGCGAACTCTCCACTGGCCACCGTGACAGAGGGACCCTGAGAAAGAGGGACAAGGGCTCTCTGAAGAAATCCTTTGGTGCCTGTCGCATTAACCATCGCCAACAGTCTGCTCCAGCCTCTGATCGCACAGTCTGGTGACACACCATTCACCAGTCTGTTTCCTCCTTCAGGAACCCACGCAAGTCTGGCCTTGAGGACAAAAGATTCGGAGGAAGAACCGTGACACAGTAGTACCAAACCCAGAACAGAATTTCCCTTGCAGCCGCTGCAGCCGGACACGTCTGTCCTGCATTGACCTCATCAGCCACCAGCAAACCTGCAGCAGACATGGACACCCACCTTCCCAAATCTTCATTCGCGAAGCCAAGCCATGAATGATTGAATATATATGACAGTAACTCCCATTGAACAATAATTGCACTGAAGAGAATTAAATTTTTAATTTAGGCACACAGCACGGTAACAGGCCCTTTCAGCCCATGAGTCTGACCCACCCAATTACACCCAATTAACCTACAACCCCAGTATGTTTTGAATGATGGGAGAAAACCAGAGCCCCGAGGGAAAACCCACACAGACACGGGGAGAACGTACACACTCCTGACAGACAGCGTGAGATTTGAATCCTGGTCCCAGTCTATGGCGCTGTAACAGCGATGTGCTAACTTCCACACCAACCGTGCCTCCATAAATTCACAGGAGCTTCACCAGGATATCGATTAGGATGGAATGTTTCAGTGTGAGGGGAGACTACTCAGGTTAGCTTTCACGTCTTCAGTGTGCAGGAGTGTGTGGGGACGGGGGATTCTCGGATTGAGGGGAGGGGGATTCTCGGATTGAGGGGAGGGGGAGGGTAAAGGTGGAGATGTGGGAACAGAAAGGCTTTACGTTCTACAGCCAAGAAGGAGCTGCTGGTGTAACAGCGAGTCATCCAGCATCCATGGGCACCCCTGATCCTTACCTCTCACCACACCCAGCACCTCATTCCTCGACACTCCCACCAGCCCGCAGGCCCACCACCCCTTCCCCTCCCACCCTGTCTCTGTGTGGGGACCACTCTGCCTGCAACTCCCTTCTCTGCTTTTCCCCCCAACCCAGCCCAGCCCATCCCTCTCACTCCCCTCCCCAGAACTTCCTGCTGCCCCAAGGCTGGTCCAAAGCAAAAATGAATACAGCTTTTAATCGCTTTGCAAAGCATTACAAGAACCACTTCCCTGAGCATTAACTTTAGTTCGAATGTTCCAGAGAACTAGAAGTTAAAAACTGTAAATAAGGTGATATTGTAAGCCATGAGTTAGTTTTCTTTGTAGTAAATTTGTTGACTACTCCATATCAGAATATATTCTTTTAAATTCTCAGGCTTCCTTAGTTGGACTCTCACCACTTTACCAAATAAGGAGCTTCTTATCAGCTATCAAAACTGATAAAGAAAATGCTTTCAATGCAGGGAAGAGACAGGAACCTTTTTACATTCAATCTACTCATGTTCCAAGGTTTGGTGTAGATCTAGGAAATTCCATAGAACCAATTATTGGAAAGCAATTCCCACAAAATCCAGAACTGTTTCTACTGGGGAATATTGGGGGCGCAAGACCGACCATGAGGCTGTCCAAATATCCAACAGAATTTCTCAAGATCGCACTGGCCATGGCCAGGAAATGTATACCGGTTATCTGGAAACCTAGTTCCCATATGGGTATAGCCTGTTGGAATTGGGAAAATGCATAGTTGGGTTCCCCTTGAGAAAATGACCTACAGCTTAAGAAAGAAATATAGCACGTTTTTGAAAATATGGTATCAACCTTGAGTCATGATCCTCCTTCTCCTTGAACCTTGTGTTAACACCCCAACCCCCTCCCAAGAGCTAGGTAAGCCATTCTAAAACTTACACCCTCACTGCTCCTACCCGCTCCTTCCAGGGCACCTCCAGGTGAGGCAGAGTTTCACATCACCTCCTCCGCCCTCACCCTTTCACTCACTGCTCTCGATCTCCGCTTTGGTGAGACCAAGCATGGAATTTGCTTTGTTGAGGACAATTGAAATGCCCTCGTGCCGACTGGGACCACTGTTTGCCAGCTGTTTCATCTTCCTCCCCATTCCCGACGCTGACCTGCCCATCCTTGATCACCTCCAGAGGTATAACATAACATAACAATTACAGCACGGAAACAGGCCATTAGGCCCTTCTAGTCCGCACCGAACCAAACACTCCTCTCTAGTCCCACCGACCTGCACAATGACCGTAACCCTCCACCTTCTTCTCATCCATATACCTGTCCAGCTTTTTCTTAAATAATAAAATTGACTCTGCCGCCACTATTTCTCCCGGAAGCTCGTTCCACACCGCTACCACTCTCTGAGTAAAGAAGTTCCCCCTCATGTTACCTCTAAACCTCGGCCCCTTAATTCTTAACTCATGTCCTCTTGTTTTAATCTTTCCTCCTCTTAACGGAAATAGTCTATCCACATCTATTCTGTCTATCCCTTTCATAATCTTAAATACTTCTATCAAATCCCCTCTCAACCTTCTACGCTCCAAAGAATAAAGACCTAATCTGTCCAATCTCTCCCCATACTCCAGATGCTTAAACCCAGGCAACATTCTGGTAAACCTTCTCTTCACTCTCTCCACTCTGTTTATATCCTTCCTATAATTAGGCGACCAGAACTGCACACAGAACTCCAAATTAGGCCGCACCAACGTCTTCTACAATCTCAACATCACCTCCAAACTCCTATATTCCATGCAATGATTGATAAAGGCCAGCATACTAAAAGCCTTCTTCACCACCCTATTCACGTGAGTTTCTACCTTCAGGGAACGATGTACCGTCACTCCTAAATCTTTCTGCTCTTCTGTATTCCTCAATGCTCTCCCATTTACCACATATGTCCTATTCTGATTCTTCTTACCAAAATGAAGCACCTCACACTTATCAGCATTAAATTCCATCTGCCATTTTTCAGCCCACTTTTCTAAGCAGCCCAAATCCCTCTGCAATCCTTGAAAACCTTCTTCATTATCCACTATTCCACCTATCTTAGTATCGTCTGCATATTTACTAATCCAATTCAGGCCATGTTGAATCTGAAGGATAACCCCACATTCTGCCTGAGTAGTTCTCAAACCCTACGGAATAAACATTGCATTCTCCAGTTTCCAGCTCCCCCTCCAGCCCTATCTCTCTTGTTCACATCTATCCTGGTCTCATACAATCCCTTCTTTCCGAACCTCCCCTCTCACATACCTGTTACCCAGTTCCCTTCCCCTTTCTCCCACTGTATCCCCCCCCCCACTCTCTTCCCATCAGATCATGATCCCTCTCTCATATGGTTCCACCAACTTCCCTATCTCCTCCCCCCAAGCATTAGGCCCTCACCTTTTTGTTCCCACCTGTTTGCTTCCAACTACCTTTGTCTCCATCTGCCCACCATCCTTCAAGGTTTTCTCCTTGTCATGCACCTAAATACACAAAATTGGTTTTTCTTTGCCTGCCCTGAAAAAGAGACGTCACTAGCCTATTGTTGAAAGGTATGGTCAGAGTAGACGTAGAAAGGTTGTTTCCCACAGTGGGAGAGTCTAGGACAAGAGGGCACAACTTCAGGATTGAAGGACGTCCACTTAGAACAGAGATGTGGAGGAATTTCTTCAGCCAGAGGGCAGTGAATTAATGGAATTTGTTACCACAGGTGATGGTGAAGGCCAATGCACTGGGTGTATTTAAAAACAGAGGTTGATAGGTTCTTGATTAGCCAGGGCATCAAAGGTCAAGGGGGGCTGAGTGGGAAAATGATTGAATGGTGGGGTAGATTCAATGGGCTGAATAGCCTATTTTCTGATTCTGGCTTATCGTATTACAGTCTAGTGCAGCCTCCCCACCAAGACGAGAAAGAGAAGCAAAGGAGAGTCACCTCCAGATACTCTGAGAGTCTGTGGGTCCCGGCACCTTCTCCGACACCACAGCCTCCTGCGCCCCAGTAACCTCTGCCGCCGCAGCATATCCTGTCAAGAGGTGACCAACCCCAAGCTCCAGGCGTCCGATTCTCCCTCCTCGGCACCAGTTTCCCAACCCCTGCTACGATCGGGGAGTTGTGAGTGGCCAAGACATTTCGGGAGCCCTGCTCGCCCTCAGCACCCTCACGGATCCCACTCTCTTGTTCCCATGAGCCAAAGTCCAGCAGCCCACAGCTTGGTTTGAGGCCTTCAGCTGCCGAGCCCCTGGTTGGTCCACTACCATGGACTCCTCCCCTGTAGGCAGCACTGCCGTCCTTCACCTGCTTTGGCCCACACAAACACTAAATCCTCTGAATCAGATTTTATTGTTTGAATATGTCATAAAATTTGTTGTTTTATGGCAATGTCAGAGTGAAAATATTGCTATAAATTATATTTTAAAAATAAATAAATAGTGCCAAGCAAATAGGAGAAAGTGAGGCAGTGTCTGTGGTTCATTGTCCATTCAGGAATCTGATGACAGAGGGGAAGAAGCCGTCCTTGTGCCACTGAGTGCTCGGCTTCAGTCTCCTGTCCCTCCTTGCAGGTGGTAGCAGAGTGAAGAGGTGGTGAGGGCCTTTGAGGATAAAGGCTGTTTCCTTGAGTCGCTAGCTGTCCTCGATGGAATAAAGACGGGTGGCTGTGATGGCGCTAGCCGAGTTCACAATTCTCGGTAATATTATCCCTGTCCTGTACGTTGGCACCTCTGTACCAGGCAGTGATGCAACCTGTCAGAATGCTCTCCACGGTCCACCAGTAGACGCTTTCGAGAGTCCACACAAAGTATAGCTGCTGGTGAGCCTTCACGACCGCGTCAGCATGGAGGCCCCAGGACAGATCGTCAGAGATGTTGGCACCCAGAAATTTGAAGTTTAGCCAATCCTCTCTCTGCGCCCTGAAGCATCCGACTCGAAACCTCAGTCGGCCACTCTCCCTCCACAGGTTCTGCCTGACCCACTAAGGCCCTCCAGCAGTTGGCAACAGCCCCTCCAGGTTCCAGCCTCTGCGTCTCCATTTATACTTCAAGCGAGGTCTCCCGTTATTAAGGTAACAATCTCAGCTGCACCAAGCAGCTGATATAATCGAAGCTTCTCACCCTTGCAGAGCTCTCACCCAGATAATGTCGCAGCGTGTCACAACACTCCCAACTAGTGGTCCAGTGAAGTATGAAAAAAGACTCAACTCACAGCTTAGAACCATAAAATGCTACAGCAAAGAAACAGGCCGTTCAGCCCTTCTAATATGTGCTGACCATCATTTCACTAGTCCCATTGACACTGCCTCTACTCTCTGAGTGAAGAACTTTCTCCTAATTTCCTCCCTCAACCTCTTCCCCCTTCAGCTTAAAATTATGACCTATTGTATTATCTCCCCTGATCTAAGTAGAAAAAGCCTATTCACACCCACTCTGTCTATACCTCTCATTATCTTGTAAACCCCTAAAAACCCACCAGCTCCCACAGCTACCTCAAATATACCTCTTCCCACCCTGTCCCCTGCAAGAATTCCATTCCATTCTCTCAATCCCTCTGTCTCTGTTGCGTCTGACCCCAGTTCTTCCATGCCAGATCATCATCGATGCCCTCTTTCTTCCAACAGCATGGCTTCCCCTCTCGGCCCTCACCCCCATCTCCTCCATTACCTGCACATCTGCCCTGGCCTCCTCCACAAGGACAGGATTCCTCTCGCCCTCACCCATCACCCCACCAAGACCCGCATCCAACATGTCTTCCTCCACCATTTCCGACACCTACTACATGATCCTACCATTAGACTCATCTTCCTCTCCCTTGCCCTTCTGCTTTCTGTGACTCCCTCATCCATTCCTCTCTTCTCACCAATCACCCACTTGGCACCTACCCATGTGACCACAGGAGCTACTCCACTTGCACCCAAACCTTCTCCCTCACCACCATTTGGGGCCCGAAAAGTCCCTTCAAGTGAAGCAACGTCTCACTTGTGAATCTGCAGGGGTCGTCTACTGTATCGTGTGCTCCCCTCAACATCGGGAAGACTGGGCACAGGCTAGGAGATTACTCCGTTGATCACCTCAGCTCTGTCCACCTCAATAACGGGGACTTCCGATTTCAATTCCCCATCCCATTCCCCTGCTGACATATCTGCCCATGGTCTTGTGCACTACAAAACTGAGGCCACCAGCAAATAGGAGGAACAACGCCTCATCTTCCGATGGGCACCCTCCAAATGGATGGCATTAACATCACCGCTCCCCCCTCCCACCTCTCCTTTCCTCTCCATCTCCTTTCCTCCGGTTCTGCATTCACAGAGCCACCCCACCTCCCCTGATCAATTCTCACCTTTCCTCTTCTGTCTAATTATGGCCTTTAGCCTGTTGTCCTGTGCTCCTCTCCATGCCCTTCAATCTTTGATGTTTTGCCGACCCATATATTCTTTAAAAAAAGTACTAAACCCTCCCTACTCTGTAACCCTCAATTTTTCTTTCATCCATGTGCCTGTCTAAGAGTCTCTTATATGCCCCTAATGTTCCACCCGCCACCATCAACCCCAGCAAGGCCTTCCAGGCCCCCACAACTCTATGTAAAAAACTTACCCCTGGCATCTCCCCTAAACTTCCCTCCTTTCATTTGTACACGTGTCCTCTGGTGTTTGTTGTTCCTGACCTGGCAATCAGGCTCTGGTTGTCCACCATGTCTAGGCCTCTCATAATGTTGTCCACCTCTATTAAGTCTCCTCTCATCCTTCTACGCTCCAAGGAGCAAAGTCCCAGCTCTGCTAACCTTGCCCCACACGACTTGTTTTCCAATCCAGGGGGCATCCTGCTAAGTCTCCTGATCATGGCTTCCCCTCTCCCCAGCTTTTGCATTCAGATATCTGCCCGCTTTTCGCTCAAACCTTAAAGCCCGAAACGTCAGTTTTACCTCCCATGGACGGTGCGATACCTGCTGAATTCCTTCAGCATTTCTGTGTTTTAACTACAACCGCAGAGTCAGTAGACTTTCCTCTTTCACTCAAGAATTTGACTGTTATTAAGACTTCATAAATAATTCTTGTGAACCTCTGTGAGTTTGTTAGCAGATAAAAATTAATAATTTATTTTGATAAATAAATCTGCCCTCATTAAGAATAACTTGTGCGCCAACGGTATCTTTCAGAATTTCGAAAAGACACAGCACCCAATTAAATACATCGAATGGTTGACCTTTCAGCATCTTCTACAGGTGCCCCTTTGACAGCTCCACCCAAGTCCACAGGAAACAGCAGAGGGTTGTGAACATTGCTCAGACCTTCGCACACACTTCTCCCCTCCATCACACAACCCCCTCCCATCCGTCGATTCCGTCACCACCCCCTCCCCCCATAGATTCCGTCTTATACACCCCCTCCCCTCCATCGACTCCATCACACGCCCCCTCCCTTCCAACAACTCCATCACACACACCCCCCCTCCCCTCCATCAATTCCATCACACACATCCCCTCCCCTCCATCGACTTCATCACGCATCGCCTCCTTTCCATCGACTCCCACACACACCCTCCTCCCCTCCATCGACTCCATCACACACACAGCCCCTCCCCAACCCCTCCACACACCCCTCCCCTCCATCGACTTCATCACACCGCCTCCCCTCCATTTACTCCCACACACACCCCCTCCCCTCCATTGACTCCACACATCCCCTCCCCTCCATCGAATCACACACACACACCCTCCTCCCCTCCATCGACTCCAACACACACCTCCTCCCCTCCATCGACCATCACACCACCTCCCCTCCATCAACTCCCACACACACCCCTTCCCCTCCATTGACTCCATCACACATCCCCTCCCCTCCATCGACTCACACACACACACACCCTCTTCCCTCCATCGACTACATCACACACCCTCTCCTCCATCACACACACACCCTCCCCTCTGTCGACTCCATCACACACACACCCTCCTCTCCATTGACTCCATCACACACCCCCCTCCCCTTCATCGACTCCATCGCACACACCCCTCCCCTCCATCGACTCCATTGCACACCCCCTCCCCATCCATCAACTCCATCACACACACCCCTCCCCTCCATCACAAACCCCCCCCCATCAACTCTGTCACACATTCCCTCCCCTCCATCAACTCCATCTAAAACTCCCACTGCTGTGGAAAAGCAGCCAACACATTAAAAGCCCCATCCCACCCCAGGCCACACGCTTCACCCACCTCCCGTCAGGAAGAAGATTCATGTGAGTGAAGTCACACATCCCCAGATTCAAGAATAGATTCTTTCCCTCTCTGTTATCTGACTCTTGAATGATCCTCACACGAGTAAAATTCTGCTCCCTTTTCTCCATACCAACACTGCTGTTCTTCCATACTGTGGCTTACTTGCGGTACTTTGTATGAGAGGCTGAAGGAGTCGAGGATAGTGTAGAAGGCTGCCATAAGTTACAACGGGGTATGGACAGGATGTAGAGTTGGGCAGAGAAGTGGCAGATGGAGTTCACTTCAGATAAGTATGAGGTGATGCATTTTAGAAGGGCAGAGTACATAGTTAATGGAAGAATTCTTAATAATGTGAAAGAACATAGGAACCTTGGGGTCCAAATCCACACATGGTCGCCGTGCAGGTTGATAGGATAGTTAAGAAGGTTTATGATATGCTGGCATTACTAAGTTCAGAGGATAAGTTCCAGAGCCATGAGGTAATGTTGCATCTCTCTAAAACTCTGGTGAGACTACACTTAGAGTATTGTATTCAGTTCTGGTCACCTCATTACAGGCAGGATGTGGAAGCTATGGAGAGGGGGCAGAGGAGATTTAACTGGATGTTGCCTGGATTGGAAAATATGTCTTAAGAGGCAAGGTTAGTAGAGCTGGGACTTTTCTCTCTGGAGTGAAGAAGGATGAGAGGAGACTTAATAGAGGTTGACAAGATTATGAGAGGCCTAGATAAGATGGACAGCCAGCAGCTTCTTCCCAGAGAAGCAAATGCCAGAGGACATACAATTTAAAATTTTCCATTTGAGCACACAATAGGGCTAGCAGAGTTTAATGACTTACTACCAAGCATCGAGTCCACGCTGCTGAAGATCCAGCTGCGCTGGGTGGGTCACGTCTCCAGAATGGAGGACCATCGCCTTCCCAAGATCGTGTTATATGGCGAGCTCTCCACTGGCCACCGTGACAGAGGTGCACCAAAGAAGAGGTACAAGGACTGCCTAAAGAAATCTCTTGGTGCCTGCCACATTGACCACCGCCAGTGGGCTGATCTCGCCTCAAACCGTGATTCTTGGCGCCTCACAGTTCGGCGGGCAGCAACCTCCTTTGAAGAAGACCGCAGAGCCCACCTCACTGACAAAAGACAAAGGAGGAAAAACCCAACACCCAACCCCAACCAACCAATTTTCCCCTGCAACCGCTGCAACTGTGTCTGCCTGTCCCGCATCAGACTTGTCAGCCACAATCGAGCCTGCAGCTGACGTGGACTTTTACCCACTTCATAAATCTTCTTCCGCGAAGCCAAGCCAAAGAAAGAAGACCAAGGAGTGTAAGGGACTAAGGTCAGGGAGGGGGCCTAGTGCGCAGGCGAGTGACGTCGGTCGGGTGGCAGGTTTTAAAAGGGCAGGACCATTTACCTTACTTTTCAGTTGGTGCGGAGCCAAGAGAGTAACTGTGGTTTAAATTAGTTATTGACTTAGACGTGTAGAGGGACGGAGTGGGAGAGGCAAGTGCTTCGTGTCTACTTATAAAAAGAGAGCCAGCTGGGAGCTGATTTGTGGGAGGCAGAAATTGGGTAATTAGGTTCATTGGTAGAGGGGCCAATAAAAGGAGGGTGAAATAAAGGAGTGGCCTGTTGAGTCTGAGCAAGAGCTCCCAATGAGGTAAGGTTTGATGTTTTTTTTAAATCTTTAATTACTCTATTTTAAATTGAAGAGCAGGTGATGGGGACAGTTTAGTTCTCTGACTGGGAGGTCAAGGGGAGCACAGATGTTCCTGGTGACTAAACCTGCAAAAGGTGCATCCAGTTGCGCTCCTGGAAGCCCGGGTTAGGGAGCTGGAGTTGCAGCTGATGAACTGTGGATCATAAGGGAGGTAGAGGTGGTGATAGATAGGAGTTGTGGGGAGGTGGTCACCCCCAACAGTCAGGGAACAGGGTAATTGTGAGGAAAGGGGATGGGGAGGGAGACAGGAAGTGTGGAGAACCCCTGTGGCTGTTCCCCTCAACAACAAATATACTGCTTTGGATACTATTGGGGGGATGATCTACAGGGGTCCGGTCGGGTCTCTGGCATAGGGACTGGACCCTTGGCTCAGAAGGGATGAGGGGGGTAAGAGTAGTGCTCTTGTAGTTGGGGACTTCCTGGTTAGAGGAGCAGATAGGAGGTTTGCTGGATGAGATCGGGGCTCCCGATTGGTATGTTGCCTCCCAGGTGCTAGTGTCAGGAATGTCTCTGATCGAGTCCACAGCATTCTGGAGGGGGAGGGCGAGCACCCAGAAGTCGTGGTCCACGTGGGGACCAATGATGTAGTTAGAAGGGGGAATGAGGTCCTGAAGAAGGATTACATAGAGTTTTAGTGCAGGTCACATACAAACACTTCAAAGTGGGGGCCATCTCGGGATTGCTGTCTGTACCACAAGCTAGTGAGGGTAGGAATAGGAAGTTGTGGAGGATGAATATGGGGCTCAGGATCTGGGGCAGGGGTTTAGATTTCTGGATCATTGGGATCTCTTCTGGTGCAATTCTGAGCAGTACAACAGGGATGGGCTGCACTTGAACTGAAAGGGGGAAACCAATATCCTGGCAGGCAAGTTTGCTAGGGTTGGGGAGGGTTTAAACTAGTTTGGCAGGGGATGGGAGGAAGAATTCCTAGATTGGAGGGAACAGAATGTAAAAATGGAGGGAAGGAGGTAAAGGTAGTGGGTAACAGAGTATATGTGAATGATGGTCTCTCAAGTGAATATATTTTAATGCAAGGAGCATAGTAAATAAGGAGGTTGAGCTTAAGGCCACATGGAAATAAGATATTATGGTGATCAGAAAAACTTCGTTGCAGGAAGGGCATGGTTGGCAGTTAAATATTCAAGGTTTCCATTGTTTTAGGCATGAAAGAAAAGGGAGGGGGAGGGAGGGTGGGAAAAGAGATAAAAGGTGGAGGAGTTGCATTTCTTATTAAGTAGAACATTACAGAAGGGCTGTGACAGGATGGTTTAGTGGGATTGTCCAACGAGGTTATTTGGGTGGAATTGAGGAATGGTAGAGGCTTGAAAACATTAATGCGTGTATTATAGACCACTGAATGGGCTGAGGGAATTGGAGGAGAAAATTTGTAAGGAGATTGCATTTATGTATAATAAAGTTTTGGGAGATTTCAACTTTCTGAATGTTAACTGGATGGAGAAGAGTTTAAGTGGGTTCAGGAAAGGTTTTTGTAACCAATATGTAGAAGAATCTACTTGAGAGGGGGCAGTATTAGATCTCCTTTTTGGGAGTGAGATAGGTCAGGTAACAGAGGTTTGTGTTGGGGAACACTTTGGGTCTAGTGATCACAGTACTATTAGTTTTAGACTAGTAATGGAAGAGAAGAGAGGTGGGGCGAAGTTTGAGTTTCTTCATTGGAAGAAAGCAAATTTCGAGGGGATGAGAAAAGATTTTGAGGGTGTGGATTTGGGA
Source organism: Narcine bancroftii (assembly GCF_036971445.1). Classification (NCBI taxonomy): domain Eukaryota; kingdom Metazoa; phylum Chordata; class Chondrichthyes; order Torpediniformes; family Narcinidae; genus Narcine; species Narcine bancroftii. The sequence goes on along the minus strand of NC_091470.1, from coordinate 368,023,224 downwards.
TGTTATTTTCAGGAAAGAATGTAGCTGATAAATGGAGGGTATTCAAAAGAGAAGTTCTGAGAGTGCAGGGTCGGTCTATCCCCCGTGAGGATTAAAGGAAAGGTTAGAAACTGTAGGGAGCCTTGGTTTTCAAATGATATTGGGAACTTGGTTGGTGGAAGAGGGACATGTACAACAGGTAGAAACAGCAGGGAAGGGATGAATTGCTTGAGAAATATGAGTGTTTATTTTTTTTTAAATCTTGAGTAAATTAGAAAGGCTAAAATGAGATATGAAGCTGCTTTGATAGGCAATAAATCCAAAGGGTTTCTATAGGTACATTAAAAGAATAGTGAAGGATAAAATTGGACCCCTTGAAGATGAGGTGGGGGGGGGGGGGGGGGAGGGGAGGTTGGCTCTGTGAGAAGTCAGAGGAGATGGGAGAAATGTTAAACTTTTTTCTTCAGTATTCACTAAGGAAAAGAATATTGAGCCAGATGAAGTGAAGAAATATGGTCAGGAGCTCATGGATAATATAGGGATTAATGAGGAGGTAGTGTTGGCTATATTGAAAAAGATCAAGGTGGATAAATCTCCAGGTCCTGACAAAATATTCCCTAGGACTGTGACAGATTATGTTACATTTTATATTGTATATAGGTGTGTTTTAAAGGAGATGAATTGTGTGGGGTTTTTAGTGCCGGTCACATACAAACACTTCAAAACAGATCTCATTTAAAATGTCAGAGCTTTGCCCAAGCCAGACAGTCCAGGCTCTGGGTGTCTTTGCAAAAACATTGGAAGAATGCCAATAAGGACTTCACAAGTAGGTGTTAATTGGACATGCTGTGGAGTACTGGATTATTGTTTTGGAAAGAAACAGATGAATTAACTCGGAGGATTTGGTCTGGAGCCGCAGTCTGTCTGAGTGCAGTTGTCTGTTCTAAGAGGATCATGTGGTTTTCTCCGAGAGAGAGAATTCAGTTCTACAGTTCAGCAGCATCTGGGACTGGAACAGGACAAGCTGGCAAGCTTGTGGGGAAACCCCATTTGGAAGGCGGGCTGTGAGTTCTTAGTTCAGCCTGGTCAAAGCCCTTGTGGTCCATAAAAGAGGAGAGGACTGGCTGCATAATATTTCACTTGAAATAAGGGAAACAAAAAGGAACTCTGTAGTGACCTGAAAGAAAGAGGCTATCATCTGTAAAACCCTGACACTGAAGTGGTTGATCAGAAGGAATCAGTTTGGATCCAGTGAACAACAAATCTCTCTCTGAAAACTGACAACAACCTTCCTGAGCGGTAACCATTTACCTTTCAAGCACCAAAGCCTGGTGAACTTCATAAATGTTAAATTCTGTGCACAGTATAAGAATTGCCTGCAAGCAGTGAACTTGAAGGAGTGAGAAGTGAGATTGGACTATGAATCAAAGAACTTTTCTGAACTTGTACACACATTACATACACGTGTCCTTAGAATTAAAAGGGGGTTATTAGTAGTAAATTAAAGATCGATCTTGTTTTCATGTTTAAAGATAATTAAAAGTAACTTTTGTTTAAGTAACCATTATTCTTGATGAATATCTATTGCTGCTGGGTTTGGGGTCCTCTGGTCTCAGAAATATTTAAAATGTCACTGGCCATGGACGAAGTGCCAGAGGACTGGAGGGTGGCTCATGTTGTTCCACTTTTCAAAAAAAAAATCCAAAATTAAACCAGTTAATTATAGGCCTGTAAGGTTGATGTTGGTGGTGGGTAAATTTAATGGAAAGTGTTCTTAGAGGTGATATATACAACTATTTGGAAATACAGTGATTGATTTGGAGTAGTCAACATGTACGTGGTAGATCATATCTAACAATTCTTAGTTTATCGATTGAGGTTACTAAAAAGGTTGAGGAGGGGAAGGCAGTGCATGTTGTCTTTTTGGACTTTAGTAAGGCTTTTTACAAGGTTCCCCACAGGAAGGTGAAGCAATCAGTATTAATGATGAAGTAGTGAAATGGATTCAACAATGGTTGGAGTGGAAATGCCAGAGAGTAGTGGTGGAAAATTGTTTGTCGAATTAGAGGCTGGTGTCGTGGAGTGCCTCAGGGATCGTAACTGGGTCCACTGCTATTTGGCATATATATTAATGATCTAGATCACACATGTCAAACTCAGGCCCGCGAGCCAAATTTGGCCCGTGATATAATTATATTTGGCCCGCAAGATCATATCAAATATGTATTAGAGCTGGCCCGCTGGCTGCCGCGCCAGTATAGCGCATGCACAGCTAATACTACAAATCCCAGAATGCTTTGCAAATGCATTGGCGCCAGCCCGTCAGCCCGCTAATCGTCCCCACCTCCTCTCTTTACTTTCAATAGCATCTGCGACCTGTCGCCTAACTCACATGTAATAAACCCCTTACGAAAAATGGCCAAACGAAAGACAGAAAACAGGACCTTTCAAGACAGGTGGGAGGCAGACTATATGTTCATCATTTTAAAAGACAAACCTGTTTGTCATTGAAGCAAGTTGTTATTTTTTTTGACTTGTTGGCTTGTGAAAAAAAATACATTTAAAAGGAGTTTAAAGGCTATAGAGAAATATTATTTATTGAATATTTTATTTCTCATTTGTTAATGCTTCTTCTGGAAAGAGTTTAACCAAAACTATTATTAAACATTTATTTTAATAAGAAAAAGTTTAACATTACATGTTGAAAGAAGAGAAAACATGCAGATGTTGTTGAAAATTTTCAATAAATATTTAGTTTGCCCCACAACTTAGTCCAAGTTTTTAATTTTGGCCCTCTGTGAATTTGAGTTTGACACCCCTGATCTAGATGATGGGGTGGCAAATTGGATTAGTAAATTTGCAGATAATACAAAGGTTGGTGGTGTTGTGGACAGCGAGAAAGATTATCAAAGATTACAGGGTGATATAGGACAGTTAGAAGAGTGGGCTGAAAGATGGCAGATGGAGTTTAATACTAATAAATGTGAGGTGCTATATTTTGGTAGAACAAATCAAAACGGGTCATATATGTTAAATGGTGGACAATTGAGGAGTGCAGTGGAACAAAGGGATTTAGGAATTCTGGTACATAATTCTCTGAAAGTTGAATTGCGTGTGGATAGGGTGGTGAAGAAGGCATTTAGCAAGATGGCTTTCATAAATTAGAGTTTAGAACACAGGAGTTGGGATGTTATGTTGAAATTGTATAAGGCATTGGTGAGGCCAAATTTGGAATATTCTGTGCAGTTTTGATCATCGAATTACAGGAAAGATATAAACAGAACAGAGAGAGAGAGAGAGGAGGTTTACGAGAATGTTGCTGGGATTTCAAGGTTTGAGTTACAGGGAAAGATTGAGCAGGCTGGGACTTTATTCCCTGGAGTGTAGAAGAATGAGGGGTGATTTGATAGAGGTGTTCAAAATTATAAGGGGGACAGATGGTCAATGTGGACAGGCTTTTTCCACTAGGTTTGAGGGAAATTCAAACAAGAGGGCATGGATTGAGAATAAAAGGGGAAACACGAGATGGAATTCCTTCATGGAGATGTGGTAGAAGCGAGATCGATGTTAATATTCAAGTTAAGGTATATGGACAGGAGAGGTGGGGAGGTTTATGGGCCAAATGTGGGTCAGAGGGACTAGGTGGAAGATGTTCAGCACAGACTAGTAGGGCCAAACTATCATGTTTCTGTGCTGTAAATGGGTATATGGTTAACATGGTAACAGGCCCTTTTGGCACATGAGCCTGTGCCACCCAATTATACCCAATAACCCACCACCTCCAGTACATTTTGAACATTAGAAGGAAACTGGAGCCCTCTGGAAAAGCCCGGGGAATATGTACAAACCCCTTACAGACAGCCCAGAATGCAAACCCTGTCCTGATTTCTTGTGCACCAACTGCTAGCCCCAACTGTGCCACCCGGAGAAACAAATGATGGGAGTAACATTTTGAGAGAGATGTCAGAGGCAAGTCCTTTTCTGTGATAGTTTTGGGTGCCTGGAATACATTGCCAGGGGTGGTGGTGGTGGAGGAGGCTGGATCAATAAAGGATTTAAGAGAATCCTGGGAAGAATGCAAGAAAATAGAGGCTTATGGGTGAGAAGTAGGAAAGGTTTAGCTTGTTGAGTAAGTTTCTATAGGACAGCACAACATCATGGGCCAAAGGGCTATGTGAAATGTCTAGCTGGACCTGCTCATTATCACAGCATTTTGTGACATCATGTAGGATACATGAAAGAATGTGGACAAGCTCCCAAATAGAATGAAAATAATGAACAATTACCATTTTTAGTAATGTTATTAAATTGTAGAGTGAAACCAGGCCCTTTGGCCCATAGTCAACATTGGTCTTCAAACATCCATTCAGATCAATCCTTCATTAATGCCACTTGTTGTTATTCCCATCCCATCCCCACCTCTCATCCAAGATTCATCGGAGTCATCAGGAAGAAACAAAATTGCAGATTGATTTGATCTTCTCACGGATATGAATTCTAAGACTTGGCTTGAGTGAACTTGAGTGCGATGGGCAATGACTCATACCTGGTTAGTCCGTAGGGATGGAGTTCAGGATCTCAGAAGATTTATAGTGCGATAATGGAAATAAATGATGGAGGCGTCCCAAAAATGCATAAATTCCTAAAGCTGTCAGCCTTTCATTTACAATGAAAGGCAGTCAGCTGTCAAAAAAAAGCAGACAGCTCTGTAATAAAAAGTGCAAACAGTGGTAATGCTCAGCAGATCAGGTAATGTCAGTGGGGAGATCGATTGTATTTACTGTCTTTTATACCACGTGTAAAAAGCACTTTTATTTGTATTGATTAAATATTTGTCCTGCAAATGTATTGTCTGTATGTGTGTTGTGTCTGAAAGTGTCCATGTATTTTGTGTCAAGGACCCCGGAGAATGTGGTTTTGTTGCGTGATACTGGTACATCAGATGACAAATGACACGTCCAAATTGGAGACACGCAGATGTGCGGACGCGATTAGGCTGGTGTGGTCGGTCCTGCTGTTCGTGCAGCGAACGGGGTCTGAATCCAGCACTGCCTTTAAGGAGTTTGTACGTTCTCCCCGTGCCTGCGAGGATTTCCTGCAGGGGGCTCCATGGGGGTTGTAGGTTAATTGGGGTATTAATTGGGTGGCTTGGGCTCGTGAGCCAGAAGAGGCTGTTTACCGTGCTGTATGTGTAAATGTTTAAAAATGCTGGAATGAGTGGCTAAACACAATCTGCTGCAGGAACTCTGATCAACCAGCGTTGGTTGGAGAAAAAGAACAGCTTGAACTGTTGACCAGAATCCTTTCTCAATAAAGGTTCAGTAAGATCATGACTGATGTACCTCTGCTCCTATCACCTGCATTTACACCTTCCTGGCTTGCATGAAGTAATTTAATAAGATCGAGGGCTTTTATTAGGGTGGACCGCCAGCACCTTTTCCAGTGGGCGACAATAACAAATATCAGAGGACATCTGTACAATGTATGGGGAGGACAATTCAGGGGATGTATCCGGGCTGAGTGCTGGCTGCCCGAATGCATTGCTGCGGGGGTGGGGGGGGGAACGGAGTACAACAGGGGCATTCGAATGACTCGGGCACATGGGTGTAAGGAAAGTCAAATCAGAATTTGTCATGATCACATCACGAAATGTGTTGTTTTGCGGCAATGTCACGGTGCAAGCACTCTTCTAATCCACATTAATGATCTGGACAATGAGGCGGTAAATTGGATTAGTAAATATGTAGATGATACTAAAATAGATGGAATTGGGAATAATGAAGAAGGTTTTTAAAGATTGCAAAAGGATTTGGATTGCTTAGAACAGGGTGGGCTGAAAGATGGCAGATGCAGTTTAATGCTGAGAAGTGTTAAGTGCTTCACTTTGGAAGGAATAATCAAAACAGGACATGCGTAGTAAATGGGAGGGCACTGAGGAATGGAGTGGAGCAGTAAGATTGTTTCCTGAAGGTAGAATCTCATGTGGATAGGGTGGTGAAGAAGGCTTTTAGTATGCTGGCCTTTGTAAATGAAAACCTAGAATACAGGAGTTGGGAGGTGATGTTGAGACTATTCAAGGCATTGGTGAGGCCAAATTTGGAATACTGGGTGCAGTTCTGGTCACCAAATTATAGGAAGGATATCAACAAGGTAGAGAGGGTGCAGAGAAGATTTACTAAAATGTTGCCTGGGTTTCAGAATCTGGATTACAAAAGATTGAGCAGATTAGGTATTTATTCCTTGGAGCATAGAAGGTTGTGAGGGGATTTGATAGAGGTATTTAAAATTATGAGGGGATAGACAGTAGATGTGAATAAGCTCTTCCCCTCGAGGGTAGGTGAGATTGGAATGAGGGGTCATGAGTTGGGGGTTGGGGGGCAAAATTTAGAAATAACACGAGGGAGCTTCTTCATTCAGAGAGGGGTGGGTGAGTGGAATGACCTTCCGGAAGAGGTGGTTGCAGCAGGGTCAATTTTTTTTAAAGAAAAGTTGGATAGGTGCATGGATGTGAGGGAATTGGCAGGTATGGACAGGGAGTAGGTAGGTAGGACTAAAGGAGATCACTTAAATTGGTGCGGACAAGAGGGGCTGAGATGGCTTGTTTCTGTACGGTAATTGTCAAATGGTTATATCTTACACCTATCTCACGTTTAAGAGTATTGTGTTCAGTTCTGGTCACCTCATTACAGGAAGGATGTGGAGGCTATGGACGGGGTCAGTAGTAGTGGTGGCAGGGTCCATTTTGTCATTTATGGTAAAATTGGATAGGTATAAGGATGGGAGGGGAATGGAGGGTCATGGGCAGCATGCAGGTAGGTGGGACTAGAGGAAGGTACTTGGTTTGGTGCAGACTAGAAGGGCTGAGATAGCCTGTTTCTGTGCTGTAATTGTGATATGGTGATATATATTCCACGTCCTGATCCATGATTTTACTTTTCTGAATGTTTATTCTACGTGGGTGCTATTTTGTGGGACTTGCTTCTCCCACATGATAAATAACTGATGTCCTTTCTGGCACATCAGGAAACAAATTTGTATATTTGAAAATTAATTCTTTCAACTGAGTATATTCTTGTAACTTAAGATGGCCTAACATCATCCTACCTCCATTTTCCAGCTATCTAACTCTTATTTCCTCTCTACTTTAGCTTCCTCTGCCTCATTCAATTGTTTCTGCAACTCAATGTTCCAGTTCTCTCTTTCTTCCACCACCCTCAATTTCTCCAATTCCAATTGTAATTCAACAGATCTATCCTCTGGAAAATTTTCTAATTCTTTCTCAACAAATTTTCCCTCACCTATATATTTCACGATAATCATTTGTATTTTCCTCATCCAATGCTTGACTTCAGTCAGTTTTAATGCCTTAGAAATAGCCATCAGATCGTCTTTTCACTTGCTCTGCAGGTGATGGTTGTGACAAAAATGTATCAATCTCCATTGCTGTTTTTCCACACATGAGTTTTAAATTAGCTTGGAAAAACTAATTGACTAATAAATCACAAAAAGATCCTAAAACTCCTATTTTCAATCTGAAAAGACTAGCTTCCAAATGTTACGAGCCCAGAGGACCCCAAAACCCATCAGCAATAGATATTCACCAAGACATATGGTAATTTAAACAAAAGTTGGTTTTAATCATCTTTTAAACATGAAAACAGGATCAAACTTTAACTTGTCTCTATTGAGTTAACTAACCTAACTTAACCCCCTTCTAATTCTAAGCGCACATGTATGTAATGTGTGTGTAAGTTTAGAAAAGTTATTTCATTCACAATCCAATCTCGCTTCTCACTCTTCCATGTTCAGACAATTCTTGTACTGTGCACAGAATTTCTTCTTTGGCTTGGCTTCGCGGACGAAGATTTATGGAGGGGTAATGTCCACGTCAGCTGCAGGCTCGTTTGTGGCTGACAAGTCCGATGCGGGACAGGCAGACATGGTTGCAGCGGTTGCAAGGGAAAATTGGTTGGTTGGGGTTGGGTGTTGGGTTTTTCCTCCTTTGTCTTTTTAATGCTTGAAAGGCTCAATAAGGTTCTTATCGGTTTTCAGAGAGAGATTTGCTGCTCGTTGGACACCCACAACTGATTCCTTCTGAACAGCCATTTCAGTGTCTTGCTGAAGAAACTTGCCCCATCAGGGTTCTCCAGATGAAAACCTCTTTTGGGTCACCACAGAGTTCCTTTTTGTTTCCATTATTTCAAATGAGACATTGTACAGCCAGTCATCTCCTCTTGTATTCTCTCTCTGTCTCATCTGTTACTTTCCAAAACAATAATTCATTACTCCACAGCATGTCCAATTAACACCTACTTGTGAAGTCCTGATAGGCATTCTTCAAAGTTTTTGCAAAGGCCTGGACTGTCTGGCTTGAGCAGAGCTCTGGCATTTTAAATGAGATCTGTTTTGTGAAGTGTTTATCTTTTTGTGACCTACACTAAAAAAAACCTGCCACAATTTATCTCTTTTTAAAACATATCTATGTACAATATAAAATATGAAATAATCCATCATAATACCCAATTAATAACTTTTCCCCAAACTCAGAAAGTAGATGTGGTGGTAGAAATATTTCTCTTGCATTCATCGCAGAAGGGCCTAATTACTCACATTTATAACCAAAATTACATTGGGTTCCAATTGATAAGATTAAAAAAGCATTGGAACAGGATTTGCAATTAATTATTTCTGACAATTTGTGGGAAAGGATTTTTAACTTGTTAATACATCCTCAATCTGTGCCTGTCGCTCACTCATTCGATTTAAGGTTGTACACAGGGCACACATGTCTAAAGATAAATTGACAAGTTTTTTCAGATGTCAATCCCCCATTGTGACAGGTGTATATTACAAGCCCAGAGAACTCCAAAACCCAGCAGCAATAGATATTCACCAAGATGATTGGTTATTTAAACAAAAGTTGCTTTTAATTATCTTTAAACATGAAAACAGAATCACCCTTTAACTTAACTAACCTAGTGTGTGTGTGTGTGTGTGTGTGTGTGTGTGTGTGTGTGTGTGTGTGTGTGTGTGTGTGTGTGTGTGTGTGTGTGTGTGTGTGTGTGTGTGTGTGTGTGTGTGTGTGTGTGTGTGTGTGTGTGTGTGTGTGTGTGTGTGTGTGTGTGTGTGTGTGTGTGATCTCACTCCAAGTTCACTGGTTGCAGGTACTTCTTGTACTGTGCACAAAATTTTTCTTTTGTAATGTTCATCAGGCTTTGGTGCTTGAAAGGTAAATGGTTACCACTCAAAGTTCTTGTTGGTTTGTCAGAAAGAGATTTGTTGTTTCCGAACAACCACAACTGATGTACTTCCATCAGCCACTTCAGCGTCTTGCTGACAAAACTTCCCACTTCAGGGGTCTCCAGATGATAACCTCTTTCTTTCAGGTCATCACAGAGTTCCTTTTTGTTTCATTTATTCCAAGTGAAACATTTGACAGCCAGTCCTCTCCTCTTGCATGAACCTCAAGGGCTTTGACCAGTTCATCTTCCAAATGGGGTTTTCCACAAGCTTGCCTGCTTGTCCTGTTCCAGTCCCAGCTGCTATAGTTGGCTGTAACACAGTAGATGATCTCTGAGAAAGCCTGTTTGACTCTTGTCTGCTTGCAAAACCACATGACGCTCTTAGAACAACAGGTTCTCTTCCAGACGGAAAAAACTCTGACAAGATCTTTCATCTGTTGCCTTTTGTAAGCAACAATCCATTAGTGGAGTTACATGAGCACTCTTCAAAGCTTTTGCAAAAGCTGTGGAGCTGATATGTCTAGCATGAGCCAGAGCCTCAGTATTTTAAATAAGATCTGTTTTAAAGTGTTTTTATGTAACCTACTCTAACAAACTTTCCCAATTTCTCTCCCAAAAACATACATGTACTCTGTCACATGTAGCAATGGGGTGGCATCATTAGTTCACTTATTTTGGTTTTGCCTGGCATTGGAATCTTATTGGAAAGAAATTTTTAATGCTTTATCTAGAATTTAAACTGTCAGTTTACAGCCGAATCAGTGGTGATGGAGGTTTATACCTGTCGCCATCTGATCGCTATGTTGTTGCATTCACGACACTTATGACGAGTAGATCTATTTTGTTTAGGTGGAAAGATCCGATTCTGCCTCCCTATGTCCAGTGGATATGCCAAACATTAGCCTGTTTCAACTTGATGTGCTCTAACTGATACTGATTTTATGTTTGATAGAATGTGGCACCTGTTAATGAATTTTTCATTATTTTTAAACCAGCTTCAAATCGATAAGTTTTATTATTGTTTTTCTCCTCATTGCAACTATTTTTATTCATGTTACAGAACATTTTCTTGTCTATTATTGAACTTAATATTTTAAGGCATCTAATTTCTACTATCAGGTTGGGGGGGGGGGGGTGGTCAGGCTTTATTTAGTTTAGGACATGTTTGTTAGTTTAGATAAGTGGTTCTCAACCTTTTTCTTCCCATCCACATCCCACCTTAAACAATCACAGAGCCCCAATGGCAGAGGGATTTCGAGGTGGGATGTGAGTGCAAAGAAAAGGGATGAGAACCACTGAATTGGACCACATATCTTTTATACTGGTTTTCCATTTGATCGTTAGACTTGTGGGGAGTTAATTACTGTTAGTTTATAATGTTTAACCATTTGTTACCTTTGCTCTCTATATATTGCTTCTCTTTTGCAATGTTTTAATTTAAATTAATAAAAAGATTGAGGAAAAGACATTTCTTCCAGTAATATTGCAAACCAAGGTGGTAGCAGATTTAAGAAACCTCTTATTCCTGCACTAACTGTAATCTTTTGGTTGTATTTTTCACTGATTTGTAGGCCTTGCTGGTAGATCTACTGGCAGTCACATTGATGTCGCTGCTCTCTCTCAAACCTGCATTAACAGACTGAGGAACTTCTAGCTTCTCCTGACTTGCAGGAACCTGACTGAACAACTGCTTGGACATCATGCCCTGCCCCTCTTCTGATCCCAAACTCAAACTCTGCATGACCACCACCTTCTGCCCCAGAGACCTCTGACCAGTGGACGGGTCGGTGGCTGCACCCCAGGCCCTGGTAGCTGACCCCGTCACCTCCACATTTTCTTGGAGGACAGGAGCCGTGCCGAGGTTCGGGACCACCCCTTCAAGCTCTCCTGTGCCACGTTCCAGTTCAGTCCCCGTCATTTGCCAAGCTGTGGCTGGATCAGTGGTGAAGGGCAGGCTCTGGACGTCCTTGTGCTGCAAAGAGACATTTTGTGTCAGGTCGATCTGACCGTCTCCAACAGGGAGCTCTTCTTGATTGCGCTGAATTGTTGTGGTCACAATATAGTGTTTCTTCAGAGACAATGGGTTGGCCATGCTATGTTGCCGGTTCATTACGCTAGTTGAAACAGTGTCTTCCTGCACAAACTCCTTCTGCTTAATGACCGGTTGAGACTTTGAGTTCAACTCCCAGCTTGTGAAGGTGACATTCTCTGAGCTCCTGTCCTGAAAATGGCTGTTACAGATTTCAGCCAAGGCTTTGAACCTTGGATCCAAGTCATTCAAGAAGGAATAGTCTAGAGGAACCTCTTGGACAAGGTCGCAGCAGTCCAGGGAAGCAACAGGCAAGTTTGACCCCTCGTCGTCATAAACCAGCATGCAGTCACATGATGTCAAAGGCTTCCACTCTTCTGCAGTAGCGAGCAACTTCTAAAATAACACAGGGAGGATATAGAGACGTTAACATTTCTTGAAATGAGCAGTTTTGTCATTAATTCCTGCAAAGAGTCATCGAGCGTCAAACATATTGCAGATATTTAAATCTGAAATATATCTGAAAACACTCAGCAGATCAAGCAACACCTGTGGTGAGAAGAAGTAAATTAATGGTTCAGGTCAGAAATGCCACACCAGGAAATCCCATTGAGTGTTCAGTTTTACTCCTCACAGAACTTTTTAAAAATGTTTCTTTTTAAATTTAGACATACAGCACGGTAATGGGCCCTTTCAGCCCACGAGCCCATGCACCTAATTGACCTACAAAGCTCGGGAAGTTTTGAAGGGTGGGAGGAAACTGGAGGCCCTGGAGAAAACCCACACAGACATGGGGAGAACTTACAAACTCCTTTCAGCCAGCGCGGGATTTGAAACTTTGTCGCTGTAATAGCATTGCGCTAACTGCCACACTAACCGTGCCGCCCTGCTAACTGCTCCACCCCGCCACATTAACCGTGCTGTCGTGCTAACTGCTCCACCCCGCCATGCTAACCATGCAATGACTTCCTGAATAATAGCAGCATTTCAAAACTGTGAGGGTCACAGACAATGAAAACTGCAGGAAACTTTCTTCATTGGGAAACACATTCTGTGAAGGGGCTGGATGGATTAGAATTTGTAAAATGTGGTTGTGGTGGTCCACCATTGGCCTACTGCAGGGGGAAAACTCTGTACCTGCAGGAGTGTAATGGGACAGGACAACACCTGGCCGGCTGTCAATCAGTCGGCCTGAATGGCTCAAGCCCCACCCAATCGGGTGTCAATCACCCTCCAGGATATAAGCCTGCGCTGGCATCCCGAGGCCTCACTCAGAGTTGCTGCAGCCACAGCCAGCCTGGCTCTGTGGAAGTCTTTGTGGATTAAAGCCTGTTGTACAGTCTTTATCTTTGTGCGTGTCTGATTCTGGCTAACAGCACACCACAGTGTGCAGGATAGTTTTATGTTGAGGTACCCACTAGAGAAGGGACGTGTTAAATCTACTGTTGGAGAATGAGATGGTGCAGGTGACTGAGGTGTGTGTTGGGTAGCACTTTGGATCCATTGATCATGGTACCATATAACCACTTACAGCACAGAACAGGCCAGTTCGGCCCTACTAGTCCATGCCGTAACAAATCCCCAACCTCCTAGTCCCACTGACCAGCACCCGGTCCATACCCCTCCAGTCCTCTCCTCTCCATGTAACTATCCAGTCTTTCCTTAAATGTAACCAATGATCCCGCCTCGACCACGTCTGTCGGAAGCTCATTCCACATCCCCACCACCCTTTGCGTAAAGAAATTTCCCCTCGTGTTCCCCTTATAATTTTCCCCCTTCAATCTTAAACCATGTCCTCTAGTTTGAATCTCCCCCTTTCTTAATTGAAAAAGCCTATCCACATTTACTCTGTCTGACCCTTTTAAAATCTTAAACACCTCTATCAAGTCCCCTCTCAATCTTCTACGCTCGAGGAAAAAACCCCAGTCTGCACAACCTTTCCCTGTAACTCAGACCCTGAAATCCTGTCAACATTCTCGTGAACCTTCTCTGCACTCTCTCTATTTTGTTTATATCTTTCCTATAATTTGGTGACCAAAACTGTACACAGTACTCCAAATTTGGCCTCACCAATGCCTTGTACGATTTCATCATAACCTCACTACTCTTGAATTCAATACTCCGATTTATGAAGGCCAATATTCCAAATGCCTTCTTCACCACACCATCTACCTGAGTATCAGCCTTGAGGGTACTATTTACCATAACTCCTAAATCCCTTTGTTGCTCTGCACTCCTCAATTGTCTACCATTTAATGCATATGACCTATTTAGATTTGCCTTTCCAAAATGTAACACCTCACACTTATCTGTATTAAATTCCATCAGCCATTTCTCAGCCCACACCTCCAGCCTTCCTAAATCACCTTTTAATCTACGGTAATCTTCCTCACTGTCCACAACACCACCAATCTTTCTATCATCCGCAAACTTGCTTATCCAATTCTCCACCCCTACTTCCAGATCGTTAATATATATAACAAACAATAGTGGACCCAGGACCGAACCCTGAGGAACTCCACTAGTCACTGGCCTCCAATTGGACAAACAATTTTCTACCACTACTCTCTGACACCTCCCATCCAACCATTGCTGAATCCATTTCACTACCTCCTTATTTGTACCTAATGCCTCCACCTTTTTTCCTAATCTCTTGTGGGGAACTTTGTCAAAAGCTTTACTAAAGTCTTAATAGACAACATCCACAGCTTTCCCTTCATCAACCTTTTTTGTAACCCCCTCGAAAAACTCAATCAGGTTTGTCAAGCATGATGTACCCCTGACAAAACCATGCTGATTACTCCCTATCAATCCCTGTACCTCCAAATATTTGTAAATACCATCCCTCAGAACACTTTCCATCAACTTACCCACCACAGACGTCAGACTCACGGGCCTATAATTCCCAGGTTACATTTGGACCCTTTCTTAAACAGCGGAACCACATGTGCCACCCTCCAATCCTTGGGCACTACCCCCGTGACCAGTGATATCCTAAATATCTCTGTTAATGGCCCCACTATCTATCCACAAGCCTCCCTGAGTGTCCTTGAGAATATTTTGTCCGGTCCCGGAGATTTATCCACCTTTATCTTTTTCAACACAGCCATCACTACCTCCTCGGTTATCCTTATATGCTTCATGGTCTCCCCACTATTTTTCTTTACTTCAACTGGTTCAACATTTTTTTCCCTAGTGAATACCAAGGCAAAGAAATCATTCAAAATTTCCCCCATTTCCTTCTCACTCAGCCTACCCTCGCTATCTACAAGGGGTCCAATTTTATCTCTCACTAATCTTTTACTTTTAATGTACTTATAGAAACCCTTTGGATTTATTTTTACTCTGTCTGCCAAAGCCTCTTCATGCCTTTTTTTGGCCTTTCTAATTTCTTTCTTATGATTCCTTCTACACTCCTTGTAGTCCTCCTTCAACTTCTCAGCTCCCTGCTCTTTATACCTCTTGTACACTTCCCTTTTTCTCCTAACCAAATTTCCAATATTCCTCGAAAACCAAGCCTCCCTATGACTTCCAGCCTTTCCTTTGATCCTCACTGGGACATATCTACTCTGTACCCGCAAAATTTCTTTTTTGAATATCCTCCATTTTTCATTTACATCCATACCTGAAAATATCCTGTCCCATTCAATACTCCCCAAATCCCTTCTTATTCCTTCGAAATTTGCTCTTCTCCAATCCAGAACCTCAACTTTAGGCTCCTCCTTGCTCTTCCCTAAAACTACCTGAAAACTAACAGTACCATTAGTTTTAACATAATTATGGAAAGGGGTAGGTCTGGTCCAAGGATTAAGGTTTTTAAGTGGGAGAAAGGCAGATTTGAAGGGATTTACAAGGAGTGGTTTGGGCTGATTTGTTTTATGGGAAGGAGATAGAGGAGAGTTGGAGGACATTTAAAATTGAGATTTTGAGGGTGTGGAATCTTTATGTTCCTATCAGGATAAAAGGCAGAGCTGAAAGTTTGAGAGACATGTGGTTTTCAAGGGAGATTAGAAAGTTGGTTGGAATTAAAAGGGAGGCGTACATTATATATAAGAAGCAAGGTATGGACGAGATGCTTAGTAAATACATGGATTGTAAAAAGAAGCTTAAAGAAATTAGGAAAGCGAAAAGAAGGTACAAGGAGCTAGAGGACATGGGTTAATGGTGAAAATGGAAATGCTAAAAGGGAATTTCTTCAGCCAGAGGCCTGGTGAATTTGTGGAATTTGTTGCCACAAGCAGTCATTGGGTGCATTTAAGACACATTGATAGATTTTTCATCAGCTGGGGCAGTAAATGTTACGGGGAGAAGGCCGGGCGGTGGGGCTGAGGGGGAACAAGGATCAGCTCATGATTAAATGGTGGGGAAGACTCAATGGGCTGCATAGCCTATTTCTGCATCTATGTTGTATGGTCTTAACTTCTTCACAGAGAACGCTGGGAGCATGAAACAAGCTAATAGCTGAAAAGATGAATGCAGGCTCAATTTAGACACAGATGGGAGGAGTGTGAAGGGATATGGTCCAGGTGCTGGCCAGTGGGACTAGGCTGAATAATATTTCAGCTCTGACTGGATGGGCTGAAGGGCCTGTTTCGGTGCTGCGGTGTTTAAAGGACCTGAAGGACATCTTCACACAGAGGGTGGTGGGTCTGTGGAACAACCGGCCAGAGGAAACAGCAGAGACAGGGGCAAGATTATTGCTCAAATGATATTTGGACAGTTATGTGGGAAGCGAGGGTTTGGAGACATGTGGGCTGAGTGCAGAGAAAGGAGACTAGCTTGGTTGGGATGTACGAGTTGGGCCTAGCTCCCTGCTGCAGAGCAGCGACCGAGATTCACAGAAGAGCTCTAAGACAAGGGGGTGGTGATTGAAAACCATTGGGGAAGCCTGAACGGAGATGAGGAAAGCTTTCCTCACCCTGATGCCGGTGGGATTCTGGAACTCTCTCTCGTTGAGAGGAAGAATGGTTCATCAGACTTAAACAGTGCTGGGCAGTGCCCTTGAAGGGCTGCAGGGCTACCGACCCAGTGCTGGATGGGGGAATCAGGCTGGGAGGTAGCTTCGTGCAGCACGGGTGAGATAGGCCAAACCTCTACCTCCCATCATCCAAAAATTGCACGTAATGGAAGTCTGCAATAAGAACAGAACTCGCTGAAAACACTGAGGTGGCTTCCATGGAGAGAGATATAGAGTTAGGACAGGGGGGTTGGCGTAGCGGTTAGTGCAACGCATTTAGAGTGGCAGCGATCGGGACCGGAGTTCAAATCCCATTTGTATGTCCTCCCTGTGTCTTTGTGAATTTTCCCCCGGGGGCTCCAGTTTCCTCCCACCATTCAAAACTTACTGGGGGGGGGGGGGGGTGTAAGTTCATTGGGTGGCACGGACTCATGGGCCAAAATGGCCTGTTACTGTGCTGTACATCTAAATTGAATTTTTTTTAAAATTAACATTGCAAGCCAAGGGCCCCCTGTCAGTGCTCTTCAGGGACCTCCTTGCGAGTCGAGCATTTCCAGAACCTTCTCGCTTTACTTTTCTTGCCGCTGTAACCAGCCACAGCTCAAACCCACCACGAAATGTCATAAGCGTCTCGACTTCTGCATCAAATAGGTTTGTGTAACTTGCCTGATTGATGTAGTCATTGATGTTGATTCTGCACACCTCCGAAAACACATTGAAGTCATCTACTTCGCTGTCACCGAACCCGGTTTGAAGTTGACGAGAGTCCATGTACTCTGATTCCATTCCAAGGCGACATTTAGATGTTGTCCTCCCTGTGTCTAATCCCAAAGCACCTTTGACATTCCAACGTGACCCCTCACCCACGTAACCGCCATCTGCTTCTACATTGGAGGTCGACCATTCAGGAGGGAAGTTCAAATTCCCTGGATGCTTTAAAAATGGTATCATCTGGCCAATGAGAGATGAGATGGTAATGAGTTTATTGTTGAAAGGTTCCATTTATTGTCATCTAATATTAAATTTTAGATGTAATACACATGGTATACAGTAAAACCCCCAAGTATTCAGCAACAATGAATCAGTAGATGGGTGGGGGGGGAGGGCTGTGGTTAAGTGCATTTTCTGGTTGCTTGAGATTGCACGTTGCGTGATTGGTGAACTAACAGCTAAGCGAGCCAATTTTAAATATCTCATAATTTTTGCCTATTTATTTTCCACACATTTTTTGCCAGTTGCTTGAATACTGGATAACAAAAGTTTTACTGTCCCTCAACTTTTATCTGGGGATTGGTTAGGCCAGGGAGGGAAGAGATTATGCGGGATACTGGAGTGAAGGGGTTGGGTGGGCGGAGGGGGAGTGAGGAAGAGTTTTGTGTGCTTGTCTTTGTAGGATGAACCATTGTGTTCAAGAGTTGAGACATATGCTGCAGCTTTACAAATACTGTTGAGAACACACTTAGTTGAGCTCGGCACACGATAGTAAGGATGTGGCAGCGATGGTGGATAGAGAAGAGGATCACCTGTGCTCTCTCTGCCTGAAGGACCTTTATAATAAGGAGGGGTTGATCAGGCAGGGTTATTCTCACTGTCATGTGGAAAACCAAGGTGTGACCTTTTGTGATTTACAAAATGATGAAGATCGTGGATGAACATCGTGTGATAATCGTTTACCCAGGGCAGAGGTGATGTTGAGGCATATGAAATTCCCAGGTGAGATAAGGGGAAAGATTTCCCATGGGGATAATGGGGAAGAGATGGTGGAGGCGGATACAACTACTAAATATAAAATGCATTTGGACAGATGCTTGGACAGGAAAGGAGTAGAGGGAAATGGACCGAACACAGGCAAATGGGTCTCACTGAGGTCCATCCGTGCCCTCAAGGATGGGATGGGTGCAAGGGCTTGCTTCTGTGGTTGAACGTTTCATGATTCTGGTGAAAAGTGACAACCTCGCAGGACTGTTCCTTAACCCCTTAGGAGGTCCGAGACGTGAATGAGCAGACCATAGCAAAGGTCAACTGTTCTACCTGCATTTTCTGTTTAACAACTTATGTTGATGGAAAAGCCTGTAAGTTGTTTTACCACAAATGACGACGTTGCTAATAGGAACTCCTGCCTTTTATCAATTTCTGCTCAATGTAATATTAAGGTGCTGCTTAAAGAACAAATCGAGATTAGACTACTTTAACAACAGCATTCTAACAGGAAGATTTAGATAGATTGAGTGGTGCAACATCAATGGTTCTGAAGCTTTTTCTTCCCACTCACAACCCACTTTAAGTAACCCCTACGCCATCGGTGCTCTGTGATGAGTAAGGGATTAGTTAAGGTGGGATGTGGGTGGGAAGGGAAGGTTGAGAATCACTGCTCTAGACCCAATTGTTATTGAAATATTTGGCTTGATAAAAACAGTCATTGCCCCTTGTGGTGAATGTCTGCCAAGCTGCCTGTCTCCCCTCTGCCGAGTCTTGCTGTACTAACATGGGCTGTGCATTATCTCGACTGTTAAGGACACTCCCCTTGGATATAACTGTATCTGCACCTATTGTCTTTCATTATTGTACCCTAAGTATCTGCTAATAAAAGCCATGATTATTGTTTGACTGCATCGTCTTTGTCTACTTCATCAACTGGCACTTTACCCATTTCCTTTAGAGATCTGAAACCGTGCACATAACAAGTCAATGAGGGACGATTAAAACAGTGGTTTTCAAATTTTTTCTTTCCACCCACATCCCACCTTAAGCAATCCCTCACTCATCACTGAGCACCGATTACTTAGTGGGATGTGAGTGGAAAGAAAGTTTGAAATTCACTGGTCCACAAGATTATGAGCTGGTCTACAAGAGTCGGAGAGCCCCAGATAAGGTAGGAAGCCTTATTCCCAGGGTGGGAGTAGCAAATACCAGAGGACTTCTGCGCAAAGTGAAGGGGGAATTTTATGGGAAATGTCAGGGGTAAAAGTTTTGGTTTGTGTTTTTTTTTTATACACACAGACTTGTGGGTGCCTGGAATGTATTGACATGGGTTGGGGTGAAATCTGAAACAATAAGGGTATTTTAGAGACTCTTTGACAGGCACATGAATGAAAGTGGAAAAAAAGGATTATCAGGTAGGGAGGGTTTTGTTATTTTTTTATGTATACAGTCATGTGTCGCTTCACATCCTCAATATGTTCTGTGAAATAGGATGTTATGCGGTTTGGACATTGTATATATAGGTATATATAGAGGTCGACAGCATCGAGTCCACGCTGCTGAAGATCCAGCTGCGCTGGATGGGTCACGTCTCCAGAATGGAGGACCATCGCCTTCCCAAGATCGTGTTATATGGCGAGCTCTCCACTGGCCACCGTGACAGAGGTGCACCAAAGAAAAGGTACAAGGACTGCCTAAAGAAATCTCTTGGTGCCTGCCACATTGACCACCGCCAGTGGGCTGATATCGCCTCAAACCGTGCATCTTGGCGCCTCACAGTTTGGCGGGCAGCAACCTCCTTTGAAGAAGACCGCAGAGCCCACCTCACTGACAAAAGGCAAAGGACACCCAACCCCAACCAACCAATTTTCCCCTGCAACCGCTGCAATCGTGTCTGCCTGTCCCGCATCGGACTTGTCAGCCACAAACGAGCCTGCAGCTGACGTGGACTTTTACCCCCTCCATAAATCTTCGTCCGCGAAGCCAAGCCAAAGAGAGATATACTTAGCAAGCTACAACATTTAAGAGACGCGCAGTACACAAATTTAGATGCTGCTGCCTACGAGTTGAAGCAAATAAAAAGTTTACTGTATAACAGTGTAAGTAGGGAAAGTTCATATTAAGAGAACCATATACAGTACAATACAGACATAAGCTAGTAACATCGGTGTTTTTATAACTATCAACTATTATAGTTTATTTATGTATTTTACTATAGTGGACTGGGCCAACCTTGCACTCGACGGGCTGAATCACCATAGCTAACAGCCAATGCGGTAGGGCACAGTGAACCCCCACCCCCCCCAAACCACGCAGAAGTTCCAGGCTGCAGGAGCATGTTGCCAGGGAAACGGCCAGGCCTGACAGCAACATTATGACATCACTCCCGTGATCGTGTTGCCTCCCCTAAACAGGAACACGCGTGGTTTGAATAAACGGAAGTTACTGATTTACTTGCTTGGTGTGGACAGCATTTACTTCAGCAGCTCTGCCTTTAGCGGTGCTACAGTGGTTGGCCCCCAACAGATTCTATCGTTTTTAGAACCCATAACACACAGCAAGATGAATCCTGGCAACTCGTCCACAGCCCAAGTGGCTGCCACCAACGGATCTCCTGTGGACGTTTACACCATAAGCGTCCACTTGCCGCCATTCTGGGCAAACCAGCCACGCAGCTGGCTGCAACTTGCAGAATCACAGTTTGCCCTGTGAGGAATAACAGCCGAGGACACACAGTTCTGGCACGTGGTCAGCACCTTGGACCCGACCTCAGCAGCCAAAGTCGCCCCGTTTGTCAACAACCCACCCGTGGACGGCAAGTTCACGGATGTTTAGGTGGTTTTTGCTTGAGTCATTTGAACTTAGCCGGTATGAATGGGCCGTTTGCGTGGTTAACATGCAGGGCCATGGTGATCGCAACCCCTAAGAACTGATGCAGGAGCTGGTGCCCCTTGCAGATGGTCACACAAGGGGCTTCCTGTTCCTTTCCAAGATGCCGGTCCACGTTGCCATCATCACCTCCAACACGGACTTTGCACCTCGTGGTGAGAGAGGCAGACCGCTCTTCCACATCTCCAGCGAAGGAGCACCACCTTTGCCTGACAAGATGTAGCCTGCTCGGAACCCTCCCAGGCCCAAAACCCTCAGAAAGCCTGCAGGAATTCCTTGGGATTGTGAATTCCTATCATTGCTTCCTCCCAGGAGCAGCAGCCACAATGCGGCCTCTCTTCCACCTCGTTAAGGCAGGTAACAAGGAGCCCAGCTGGTCTGCGGAGGCACTCCAGGCAACCGAAGAGACCAAAACAGAACTCTCCAAAGCCAAGTTCCTGGCACACTCAGATCCAGACTTGCCCCTATCGTTAACAACAGACGCCTCAGACCGGGCAGTGGGCGCAGAGCTGCAACAGTGGGCGGATCACCAGTGCCAGCCGTTCGCTTTCTTCAGTAAACACCTCCGACCACCCGAGCTGAAGTGCAGTGTTTTTGATTGCAAACTGCTGTCAATATGTGGAAGACATTGAATTAATGTTGGACTAAGCAAAAGGGCAGAACTCAACTTAAAACATGTTATTGCAGGGAATGACTAATCAATAGGGGTCTTCCAAAAACAAACCCAGTCCACACAATCTGTGAGACAAGAACAGAATGATGTCTAATCACCAACCTTTGTGTGTTCCCATGATCACGTTAAAAATCACTTTCTGTAAAAGTTGTTTGTCTCAGTAATTTCGTGATCGGGTCAAATATGAGAAAAGACATTGCCTATAAAAGACTGACTCCTGTAACATTAGGTCA
The DNA here is from genome assembly GCF_036971445.1 of Narcine bancroftii. Classification (NCBI taxonomy): domain Eukaryota; kingdom Metazoa; phylum Chordata; class Chondrichthyes; order Torpediniformes; family Narcinidae; genus Narcine; species Narcine bancroftii. The sequence goes on along the minus strand of NC_091470.1, from coordinate 368,001,521 downwards.
GGAAAGACTCGTGCAGACGCCGGACCTCTGTGGGTCACTCCCTCAATAAAGCGGAGGCTTGAATCTCACCACTTGCATTAGTTATTTAATTAACTAAGTCGAGAAGAATTTTCTTGACACAATGTACCTGGCCATACGCCATTTCCGGTACATCCTCGAAGGTTGAGTGCTCGCGGCCTATATGGACAACAAGCCGCTGGTGCAGGCGCTGGGCAAAGTCTCGGACCGCTGGTCGGTGAGGCAACACTGGCACCTTTCCTACATCTCCGAACATACAACAGATATCTGCCACGTAGCGGGGAAGTCCAACGATCTCCAAGGTGACGGGTAGCATCGACAAAGCTCAGTTAGCCAGGGACCAGGCTGAAGATGCTGACAAACAGGCAGACCGCACCACCATCACCAGTCTACAAATTGAGGAGTACGCTGGACCCAGAAGGCCCAACACTCCTGTGCGATATGTCTACAGGCTACCCTAGGCCAATCCTGCCCATGACCTGGAGTAGCGGGTATTCAATTAAGTGATGGACTCTCATCCTTCCATCCAGTCAACATTTCGGACAGGTTCGTATGGCACGGGCTTTGACGCAAAGTTTCACTTTGATCAAAAACCTGTGTACAATGCCAGCGACCCAAAGTGCATCGGCAAACTAAAGGCCCAGTGCAAAGTTTCCTGCCAGCAGTGGACGGGTTTGACAACGTGCACTTGGACATTGTAGGGCCCCTTCCCATTAGCCAGGGGATGAGGTACCTTTTCACCATGGTCGACCGCTTTACACACTGGCCAGAGGTGGTGCCCATGCCGCCTGAAACCTGTGTGAGGGCCTTTACCTCACAGTGAGTCACCCATTTTGGTGTCCCATCCCATACAACTTCAGATCAGTGAGCCCAGTTTACCTCTTCCCTCTGGGCGACGATGGCTAAATTCTGCGACAGCCAGCTACACCACACAACTGCTTATCACCCCCGACCAAATGGGCTGGTAGAGCACTTTCACCCCAACTAAAAGCCATCCTCAAATCACATCTTCATGGGCCTAAATGGATGGATGAACTCCCATAGGTCCTGCTGGGCATCCACACAGCACATAGAGGGCCTTCCCATATCATCAGTGGTAATGATCTACGTTGCACTACTCTCCATCCCAGGTGATGTCCATTTCGGCTCCATGGAACCACCACTGAATGCCCTGGACATACTACAGCGGCTGAGGAACTATACTGTCTACCCATGTCCACATCTTACTACCACCCACGGGACTCCAACCAGAACTCAAAGCTATAGACTTTGTAAGACTGAGAGAACCAGGTACCCCCCTGCAGTGCCCTTATGAAGGGCCTTTCAAGTTACTGAGAAGGGAGGGGACTGTATATACTCTAGATATTGGAGGCAGGCACGACCTCCTCAAGAAAGCCCATTTGTACTGTTCAGACCCTTTCTCTGCCCCTACACAACGGCGCCACCCAAAGACAATCTCCCAAACCTCACCCAAAGAGAATGTGATTCGGTGGATGGGGGGGGGGGGGGGGGGGGGGGCGCGGAGTGGAGTGTAGTGGGCTGGGTCAACCTCACACACAACAAGCCAAGTCACCTTAGCTAACAGCCATCGTGGCAGGGCACAGTGACTTCCCCCCACTGCGCAGAAGTTCCAAGCTGCAGGAGTGTGTTGCCAGGGGACCGGCCAGGCCTCACAGCAGCATTATGACATCGCTCCCGTGAGCCTGTCGCCTCCCCTAAACAGGAACGCGCTTGGTTCGAATAAACGGCAACTACTGGTTTACTTGCTTGGTGTGGACAGCATTTACTTCAGCAGCTCTGCCTTTAGCGGTGCTATAGGACTATTTTACGCCTTGCAGTGCAATCGCTTTGGATACAAGAGAAGTGAGATACACGTGTGCCTGCGGGAAGCTGTTGCATCCGGTTACATCCACTAAATCCCGTTCTCCGAAGGGACCACTGACGTATATGCGGTCAGACGATGCCCGAACAGACTTTATGCATTGCATGACTGTATATAGATCGGTACTAATATCATGGACCTGCCCTGTGATACAGTGTTCTACGTTCCAAGAGGAACAGATGTCATCTCAGGACAATTACCTTCATCAGAACTGGAAAAGAGAGCAACCAGGTTACTTTGAGTTGCAGAGAGCGTGGGGGAAGGCCGATGGGGATTTCTCTAAGAGGTGCTTTGGTGAGAAGTCGCATAGGTCGTTTAGTCACTGGGTTGCGAGGATCAGGCGGAATGAGAGAACATTCACAATAGCCCTGGGATGAGAGCAGCTCGATGTGAGAAGAGAAGCAAAGGAAAATAAAGGTTGTGAAAAGTGGGGAGTTAAAACATTCCTGCAAGTCAGGCAGGTCAAACAGAGGGAGGTGGACTCCCAGAAAGGAACAGTTGTGACAGACTGAGTATGGGAGTGAGCTGAGGTGGTAGAAGTTGATAAGGAGTCTGAGATAAATTGAGTTTAGTGAACCTGAAAATAAAAACTCAAGTGATGTTGGTCACAAACCGTGTCGAATTGTCCTCCTTCCCCAACGCCTTGTCCCAGGGTTCCATGACTTTCGGGTTTCTCGGCCAATATGAACGTAGTTTTCTCAGGAATTCCATGACCGCACTGGCAGAACAGCAGCAGGAGCAAGGGAAGAACTGGAAAGAAGTATTTCAGTGGGTAAGCACAAGCTGGCATTTCTGAAACCCCAATATTAACAACAGCTTGTTTTATCAGTGACGGGGATCTCCCAGTGGCCAACTACCTCACCCCCATGTTCATGTGGCCTGAAGTACTATCCCACCAAGACCACCCATGAATTGGAGGAACAACACACGATCTTCCATCTGGACATTCTCCATCTGGATTCTGTTTGCCCACTCCCTGTTCTCCTTCTCTTCTCCATCCCTCTGTCTCCTTTCCTCCAGTTCTCCACCCCCTTCCCTCTCCATTCACAGAGCCATCCTCCCTCCCCTGCTGGCTGCTGTGGCCTCCCTCCCTCCGTTACCCACCTGTTACCTCATGCCTGTGGGACTGTGCTCCTTCCCTACCATTTTGTTCGGGCGCCTGTCTACTTTTTTTCATACCTTGATGAAGGGCTCAAGCCCGAAACATTGGTTAGGATCACAGGAAGAGAAGTAGGCCATTTAGCCCATCGAGTCTGCTCTGTGAAATCTCCCTGAGTTAAACTGTTCTTGCATCTAGTTCCAAGTTCCAGCCTCGTCTCCATATCCCTTGATACCCTGACTAATTAGATACCTATCAATTTCCCCCAAAGATCTGGCCTCCATAGCTGCATGTGACAACAAATTCCACAAATCCACAACTCTCTGGCTAAAGAAATTTCTCCTCATCTTGGTTTTAAATGGGTGCCTTCTAATTCTAAGACTGTGTCCTCTTGTCCTCGATTCACCCAACAGGGGAAACATCCTATTTACATCCACTCTGTCCAATCCATTCATTATTCAAAATGTTTCTATGAGCTCCCCTCTCATTCTTCTCTATTTTAATGAATAGAGTCCAAGAGCCGCTAAGTGTTCCTCATATGTTAGCCTCCTCATTCCTGGAATCATTCTGGTAAACCTCCTCTGCACCCTCTCCAACCTTGCTCTATTGCTTCTAAGATATGGGGCCAAAACTGTTCACAGTTCTCCAAATAAGGTCTCATCAACAGCTCTTTATTCTTATACACAATCCCCTTTGAAATGAACACCAACATAGCATTCGCCTTCTACACTGCCGATCCAACCTGGCAGCCAACTCTCAGGGTATCCTGCACGAGGACCCCCCCCCCCCAAGTCCCTTTGTACTTCTGAGGCTTGAATTTTCTCCCCATCCAAATAATAATCTGACCATTTATTTCCTCGACCAAAATGCACAACCGTACATTTCTCAACATTATATCACATCTGCCATTTCTTCACCGATTCTCCTAAGCCGTCCAAGTCTCTCTGTAAGCTTTTGATTTCTTCTACACTTCGTACTCTGCCACCTATCTTGGGGTCATCTGCAAACTTTGAAACGAAACCATTTAATCCACAATCTAAATCATCTTTGCTATATGAAGTACACAGTTTGACTAGCTGAGTTTCTCCAGTTTTTGCTTGCTTTAATACTTTGCTTCTGAGGTTAAACATTTCTATGGAGTTTGAAAGAACGGTGGGAGGTTTTGCAAACCACTTCCCATATCTTAGTGGAACACGAATGGCTGTGAGTGTAGTAAAACCACACGGAAATGCTGGAGGAGCTAAGCCGGCCTCACAGCGCCCATAGGAGGCAACGTTATATTACCAATGTTTCGGCCTAAAGCCTTCCTCAAGGTAGAAGCAAAAAAACCAGAAGATGTCAGAATAAAGACTAAAGACTGGCAGGGAAGGCACGGTTGGCGTAGCGGTCAACGCAATGCCTTTACTGCGCCAGCGATCGGGACTGGGGTTCGATCCCATGCTGTCTATAAGGAGTTTATACATTCTCCCTGCGTGGTTTTTCCCCGGGGATTCCTGTTTCCTCCCACCAGCCACAAACGTACTGGAGGTTGCAGGTTAATTTGGGCCGCAAGTGTTTCCATCCGATATGTCTAAATTTTAAATTTAAAAGAAAGGAGTCCAAACCAACAAAAGTGTTAATTGGATACGATAAGAGGAGAGGTGAGAATTGATTTTGGCTCTGAGAAAGGAGACAGAGGGAAAAGGGGTGAGAGAGAGGAGCCTCTCCGATGCAGAGGAGACCACAGCGGGAGCTCTGAATGCAGCAGATGACCCCAACAGATACACAAGTGAATTGTTGCTTCACTTGGAAGGACTGTTTGGGCAGCCAAATGATGGTGAGAGAGGAGGTGTGGACACAAGTGGAGCATCTCCTGCAGCCCAAAGCCCAGGGGGTGATTGGTGGGAGGGAGGTGTAGACAAGGGAGTTATGGGGGGGGGGGGGGTGGAGTCCCTGCAGAAATTATATTCTAGGTTACGCCTCTCAAAGATATCCAGGGGGGAAATGACCATTACTTTTGATACATTAGGAAAACCTTTGGCTGATAGAAGGAAAGGGTGTAGAAAGATCAAGATGTCCAAACTGGCACAAAACACATGGTCCACTAGGCATCTGTGAACTGAGCCCTCCCACATACTACAACCAATTGCGAGGATGCTGCTTCGATGAGCTACAAGGAGAAGGTTGGATTGGGGGGGGGGGAGGAGGGGGCATTGAGTTGAAAGGTTGGCAAGCTGTATCGCAGCTGTGTAAAATTGAGCTTGGTCAAATGGTGTGGCGTTCCAGTCCCCATATTACAGGATGGAGAGGGTGCAGAAGAACTTCACCTGGATGCTGGAGACACACAAGAGACTGCAGCTGCTGGAATCCAATGCAAGCAACAATCCGCTGGAGAAACATCAGTGGGAGATAAAGAATAGCCAACTTTTCAGGAGTCACGTGATGGAGTAGTGGCCGGTAGGAAAATACCAGCCCTCTCCAGAAAAGAAGAAATAAAGTGAAGGAAACACAAACCTCAAGAAACACAAAACAACAAATAAAAGATAAAGGTCTGGAGAAAAGAACAAAAATGGCACCCAAGAAGGAAAAAGCAAAAACAACGGGAATAAAAGAAAAGACGCCGGAAGAGAAAGGAGAAGGCCTTAGCTGCATGAAGAGGCAGGGAGCTGCCATGGAGAGAGGAGCCCACTCCCCGAGGTTAGTGGTGACCCCGTAGAGTCGCGACCTCCCGACCGCAGGACTGCTAAACAGAAGTGCACAACTGCGCATGCACACGGAATCACGCGTGTGCAATGCGCACACTAAGGAAAAAGAAAACACCGACGGGAGGGGGGCCCAGCTGAGGAGTGAACTTACACAGTGCGACCAGCTGATTGAGATGCCCGACAGGAGGGCTCTCAGCTGGAAGAAGAGGAAAGCAACGGGAAAGGGAGTAATAGGAAAGAAAAACAGCTACGGGAAGCCCAACAGATAACAAGCCCAGAAGAAGAGGACCAACAGCAAGAAGCTATGCAAAAAAACACCCAGCAAAGTGAGAGACACAAATACAAGGAAGAGAAGAAGAAGACACAAACACAGGTGCAGACACAGAAGAAGGAGAAGAAGACCAAGCTCTGCACAGAGGAATAGAAGGTAAAATAGATGGACAGTACATAGATTTAAAAAAATTTCAAGAACAAATGAGAGCATTAAAAGAATGGTTGACACTAGAATTTAGTGAAATGAAAAGTACAGAAGAAGAAGTGAGTAGAATAGAGCTGTTCATGACAGAAATAGGGAAAAGATTAGAAAATGTGGAAGAATGGGAAACGGCTGTAGAAATGGAAGTGAACGACTTAAGAAGAAAATTGGAAGAAAGTGACAAAAAAGTTAAAGAAACACAAGAGTTGTTAGCTCAGAAGATGGATATAATGGAAAACTATAGTAGGCGAAACAATATAAAGATAGTGGGCCTTAAGGAAGATGAAGAAGGTAAAGATATAAAAGAATTTATAAAAGAATAGATCCCAAAAGTCCTGGAAATGTCAGAAATGCAGGAAGGAATGGAAATAGAAAGGGCACACAGAACACTAGCCCCGAAACCACAGTCACAACAAAAACCAAGATCTGTTTTAGTAAAATTCCTGAGATATACGACAAGAGAAAATATATTGGAAAGAGCAAGGAATAAAATTACAGAAGACAAAAAACCATTGGAGTACAAGGGTCAAAAAATATTTTTCTACCCAGACACAAGTTTTGAGCTCCTAAAGAAGAGGAAGGAGGTTAACACACAAAATCGATCCTATGGAAAAAAAGGATATAAATTTATGTTAAGATATCCAGCGGTGCTTAAAATAGTTATCCCGGGGCAGCAAAGCAGACTGTTCTCGGACCCGGAGAAAGCACGAGAATTTGCAGAATGCCTGCAAAACAGACAGAGAGATGAAGAGATATAACAAGAACAAGAATGATGACAAACTTCATATAAAGAAGAAAAATAATGTACAAGTAAGAACTAAGGAGGGGAAGAAAAGGGAAGAAAGGAAGTAAGGGGGGACTTAAGAGGGGGAGCTTTGTTGTATGTGAAGATAAAAGTATTTTCTGGAGGGGGTTGGGTGGGAGAGAATAACAGTCATTGTGAAATCAGTTGAAGCTTGCGAGCGGGTTCGCAATCCAAATGGAGAGGAGAGATGTGGTTGCCTGGCAAGGGACAAGGGGCAACTCAGAGAGGGGAGGGGGACAGTTGGGGTTAAGGGAATTTTAGATGTCGGAGTTGTTGAAGTATTTTATGTTTTAGAAGTGTTGTCAATCATTGAGTTCAAAAAAGGGAAAACCGAGAGATGAAAAGGGGAAAGGTGGTGGTGAGGAAGCGGAAATGAGGTGTAAACAGAGTATGAGATGGCCATGTTGAACTATATGTCTATAAATATTAATGGAATACAAAACCAAATCAAAAGGAAGAGGCTATTAAATTTAATGAAAAAAAGAAAAAAAATAGATATAGCATCTATGCAGGAAACGCATTTAACCGAAGTGGAACACAAGAAATTAAGCAGAGACTGGGTAGGACACGTAATGGCAGCATCATATAATTCAAAAGCAGAGGAGTAGCTATATTAATCAATAAAAATGTACCAATCAAAATAGAGGAGGAAATAATAGATCCAGCAGGGAGGTATGTAATGATAAAGTGTCAGATATATTCAGAATTCTGGAATTTGGTCAATATATATGCACCTAATGAAGAAAATCAAAAGTTTATGCAAGATATTTTTTTGAAGATTGTAGACATGCAGGGGAATACATTGATAGGAGGGGATTTTAACCTTAATTTGGACCCAAAGTTGGATAAAACTGGACAAAAGACTAGCAAAAAGAACAAAGTAGCCAAATTTCTGGTTAAATCAATGCAGGAAATGCAACTTTTGGATATATGGAGGAGACAACACCCATAGGAGAAGGAATACTCATATTATTCGAGTAGACATAAAACATACTCAAGGATTGACCTGTTCCTGTTGTCACCCCATATCCAAGGGAGAGTTAGGAAAACGGAATAAAAAGCTAAATTGATGTCTGATCATTCACCCCTGTTATTAGCAATAGAATTGGAGGACATCCCACCGAGAACGTAGAGATGGAGATTAAACTCCATCCTACTTAAAAGGCAGGAATTTAGAGAATTTATTGAGCGCCAAATTAAAATGTACTTTGAAATAAATACAGAATCAGTGAAAGACAAATTTATATTATGGGATGCAATGAAAGCCTTCATTAGGGGGCAGATAATGTTATGTAACTAAGATGAAAAAGGACTACAATCGGGAAATAGAACAGCTGGAAAGGGAAATACTAAGTACAGAAAAAGAATTAGCAACAAGGGAAGATACAGCAAAAAGAAGAGAATTTGCGGACAAAAAAATAAAATATGAAACATTACAAACATATAAGGTGGAGAAAAACATAATGAAAATAAAGCATAAGTATTATGAGCTCGGATAAAAAAGCCTGGCAGCTTAAAACAGAACAAGCTAAAAGAATGGTATTGGCATCAAGGAAAAAGGACAAACAAATTATATATAACCCAACAGAGATCAATGAAAATTTTAAGGAATTCTATGAAAAATTATACTGAACTGAGAACGAGGGGAAAGAAGACAAAATAGATGAGTTTTTAGCTAAAATTGAACTGCCAAAATTGCAAGAGGAGCAAAACAAATTGATAAAACCATTTGAAATAGATGAAATACAGGATATATTATAAAAGCTGCCAAACAATAAAACGCCTGGAGAGAACGGACTCCCAATAGAATTCTATAAAACATTTAAAGACTTATTAATTCCTCCTGTCCTGGAAGTAATGAACCAGACTGAAGAAACACAAAACTTGCCAGATTCATGTAAGACAGCAATAATTACAGCAATACCAAAGACGGGGAAAGAGCCTCTAACACCAGCATCGTATAGATCAATATCTCTACTTAACTCTTATAAGATAATAGCTAAACTATTAGCAAACAGATTGGCCGACTGTGTACCAAAAATAGTAAAACTAGATCAAACTGGATTTATTAAGAAAAGACGAACAACGGACAATGTCTGTAAGTTCATTAACTTAATCCACGCAGTTCAAAGAAACAAGACACCAACAGTGGCTGTTGCTTTAGACACAGAAAAAGCCTTTGACAGGGTAGAATGGAATTATTTATTCAAAGTATTACAGAGGTTCAACCTACCAGAGAAATATATTAATTGGATTAAAGCATTATATAAGGGTCCAATGGCGAAGGTGACAGTAAATGGATATATATTGAACCAATTTAAATTAAGCAGGTCAACTAGGCAGGGATGTCCACTATCTCCCTCACTGTTCACTTTAGCAATAGAACCCTTGGCAGAACTGATAAGAACAGAAAATAAAATAAAAGGGATAAAAATAAAGGAGGAGTATAAAATCAGTCTATTTGCAGCTGACATCATAGTATACTTAACAGAACCAGAAATATCAATAAAAGAATTACATAAGAAATTGAAGGAATATGGAGAAATATCGGGATACAAGATCAACACAAATAAAAGTGAAGCGATCCCAATGAATAATGCGGATTACACAGAGTTTAAAAAAGAATCACCATTTAAATGGCAAACACAAGCAATCCGATACCTAGGTATTAGATTAGATAATAATTTAGGCCACCTATACAAATTAAATTATCAGCCATTAATGAAGAAATTACAGGATGACTTAGAACATTGGAAAGAATTGCCACTAACATTGATAAGGAGGGTAAATTGCATTAAAATGAATATCTTCCCAAGGATACAATACCTATTTCAATCATTACCAATTCCCTTAACAGAGAAATTCTTCAATGAACTAAAGCGAATAATAAGGAAATTCTTATGAAAAGGGGGGGAAACCGAGGATAGCACTAGAAAAATTAACAGAATGGTACAAACAAGGTGGTTGGCAGCTACCAAACTTTAAGAATTATTATAGAGCAGCACAATTAAGATATCTATCAGATTTTTATCAGACAAGGGAAAAACCAGATTGGACCAAGATAGAGCTAGATAAAATAGGGGGGAAGGTACCGGAACATATACTTTATAAGTGGGATGAAAAACTGGTGCAATATAAAAGTTCACCAGTACTTCATCATTTATTCAATATATGGAAGAAGATTCACGTAGAAAGGAAAAAAACAAATGACCAACTACCAAAATTATTATTGATGCAAAATCAGCTAATCCCTTTCACAATAGATAACCTTTCCTTTAGAGAATGGGAGAGAAAAGGGATCAAAAGAATAGAAAATTGTTTTTTGGGAAATAACTTATTAACATTTAAACAGTTGACAAACAAATATGGAATAACTCACGATACAATGTTTGCATACCACCAACTGAAAACTTACTTAAACGATAAATTGGGAAGCAGGCTGAGGTTACCAGAAGGAAGCAGCTTTGAATATGTGATTACGGACACAATGATAATTAAAAGATTTATAACAAACATGTACATCAAGCTGCAAGAGAAAGAGAATGAAGAAACAAGCTGTAAACCCAAACAAAAGTGGGAACAAGATCTAAACATAAAGATAAAAAATGAAATATGGGAAAAATTTACACAGGTTATACATCACGTCCCAAAAGTTAAATAAATGGGACCCAACAGTATCTGATAGATGTTTTCGCTGTAAGAAGGAAACGGGAACAACAGTACATGCAATTTGGGCATGTGAGAAAGTGGAAAAGTTTTGGGAAGATCTAAATCAGGTATTAAATAAAATCACAAAAAGCAACAAACCAAAAAATCCAGAGATCTTTCTTCTAAGTAATATAAGAAGTAAAGAATTAGGCCTCAAACTGGATGAAGCGCAAAAAAGATTTATTATGATAGCCTTAACTGTAGCAAAAAAAATGTATAATGTCAACCTGGAAATCAGAAGAGAGCCTGAGAATACAGCAATGGTACATAGAAATGAATAAATGTATTCCATTGGAAAAAATAACATATAATTTAAAAAATAAAGTCACAGTATTTGAACAAATTTGGGAACAGTACATGGAACACAACAGAGAGGGCCTACCGCGGACCTCCATCCCCTAAAGTGACAGAAGGAGAAGAAGATGAAATCAACTGACCCAGAGTGTAAAAGTCGATGACACAATTTTCTTGTTTGTTTTCATTGTGTGATGACAATGTTTAATGGGTTTATTGTATAGTATTTGTTGAACGTTTAGTGGGTAGGGAGGGGAAGGGGGAGAAAAAGGGGGTAAAAATGCCACTGTGTATATTTAAGAGGGAAATGTTTGTATGTATTTTGATTGATATGGTTCACAGTGTGAAAAATAAAAAAAATTTTTTTTTTTTTTAAAAAGGCCAACTTTTCAGACTGAAAATACCCTTCATGAAAACGGTCTCAAATTTTAAACAAAACGTAGACATGCAGCCCGGTAACAGGCCCTTCAGGCCCACGAGCCAGCGCCGCCCAAATGCACCCATTAACCAAAAACCCCCATGTGGTGGAGGGTGGAAGGAAACCCACACCAGTCATGGGGAGAAGGTACAAACTCCTTACAGGATTTGATCCTGGGTCCATGGCGCTGTAACAGCGTTGCGCTAACCGTGCCACCAGGAGTATGAGCTGTAATGAGAAGTTGGGCAAACTTGGCTTATTTTCTCTGGAGCCCCAGAGGCTGAGGGGAGACCTGATGGAGGTTTATAAGGGACACAGATGGGATGGATTGTCAGAATCTTTGCCACAGGGTAAGTCTGTCACAACTGGAGGGTATGCACTTTAGGTGAGGTGGGCGAAGTTTAAAGAGATTGCAGGGCTTGTTATGACGGTTTTTACACGGAAAGCCTGGAATGGTCACTTCCCTCTGTCATCAGATGGACCTCTCATGAGGAAAACAATGCTGCCCTTAACATAACAATTACAGCACGGAAACAGGCCATTAGGCCCTTCTAGTCCGCACCGAACCAAACACCCCTTTCTAATCCCACCTCCCTGCACAATGCCCATAACCCTCCATCTTCCTCTCATCCATATACCTGTCCAACCTTTTCTTAAATAATACAATTGACTCCGCCGCCACTATTTCTCCCGGAAGATCATTCCACACAGCTACCACTCTCTGAGTAAAGAAGTTCCCCCTCATGTTACCTCTAAACCTCTGCCCCTTAATTCTTAACTCATGTCCTCTTGTTTTAAACCTTCCTCCTCTTAACGGAAATAGTCTATCCACATCCATTCTGTCTATCCCTTTCATAATCTACAATACTTCTATCAAATCCCCTCTCAACCTTCTACGCTCCAAAGAATAAAGACCCAATCTGTCCAATCTCTCCCCATACTCCAGATGCTTAAACCCAGGCAACATTCCACGATTTCAACCGAAACTTTGCTCTGTCACACTTCTGTTTTATTTTGCATTATCTATTGGACTTGAGCATGGGTTGACTTCCCTGGGCAGCCGGCTGATTCCACTGTATCTGGGTACCCCCTCTCAAACAGCATAGTGGCTGCACCCTGAGGACACTCTCCAACCTGATGGTATCACATCGACTTCTCCGGTTTCTACTAGCCTACTCTCTGTTCTCCCTCCCCTTTCCCTTCTTTCCACCAGCTCTCCACCCCTTCCCTCTTCATTCACAGAGGAATCCCCCCCCTCCCTTTTGCTTGCTGGTGAGCCCTCCCTCCCTTATCCACCTATTGCCTCCTGCCTGTGCAACCATGCTCCTCCCCTTGCCCCTCTCTCCCCACCATTTCGTTCGGGCGTCTGCCAAAACTTTTTCAAACCTCGATAAAGGCCTGAGGCCTGAATTGTCGGTTATCTATCTTTACCTTGGCTGCAGAGTTTCTCCAGCATCGTGTCTTTAACACCTCGAGGACGGCAGCAGTTCAAGAGGGAAGCTCCCCACCGCTTTCTCAAGGTGTATTCAGGATGGGGAAAATAAATGCTCTGCTCGGTAAAAGACGCCCTTCACTCCAGCTGACACCTGTTGAGTCTTCCAGCCCACGGAGGAGTCAGTGCACATTTCGGGCTGGAGGAGCGTGTTCGGAGGGATGCACCAAGGTTTGGCACAGCCAACCCAAGGGCAGTGTGGGGAAGGACCACATTCTAGAGTCCTTTTGCGACTGAGCATTAAGGGGCTGAGACTGGAGGGAACGCTCCTCCAACAACAGAGTGGGGAGAAACTAGAAGGGGCCACAGATGTGCAGATCAGAGGATTACTATAAGAGCGCAGGATAATGGAATGTGTAGGTGAATACGAAGCAAGGTTGACCAAGCTCGGGGGTTTCTCTGTGGAGTGACCAAGGTTGAGCGGCAATTTCATAGACGCGTACAAGATTATGAGAGGTTGCACTTTTTTCCAGGGGGGGGCATCCATAGCAAATTCTAGAGGCCATTGGTTTAAGGCGAGCGGAGAAAAGTTTAGGGGAGATGTCAGAGGGTTCATGTTAGGGCTTGAGGGCTGAGGGCTTTTTGTTTTTACACAGTTGTTGGTGTCTGGAAAGCATTGCTGGGGGTGATGGTGGAGGTTTATACAATAGGGACATTCAAAAGACTCAGACAGGCACATGGGGGGGAAAAAAAGTTTGTGGAGTAGGACCTACGGCATAGGGATTACTTACGGTGGTGTGAGTAGCAAGAAAAGGTTTGAAAACCATTGCTCTATAAGGTCACCCCTCAGCCTCCTCTGCTCAAGGGAATAAAGACGCAGCCTATTCAACATCTCCCTATGATTCAGGCCATCCAGTCCTGGATGGAATCAAGGGAAAGATGATAGGTTTGGCATCACAAGCAAGTAATCCTCGACCCATGATCTATAAAATGCATATGGGGAATTCAGACAATAACAGCAAGCTCAGACAATGTGAAGCTATTGAGTTGTAATAAAAAGAACATCTGGTTTACTTCGGGTGAGGAGACACCCTTGGCCACTCTAGCCTACATGCGACTCCTATCCCAAGGACATTCAATTCCCCTTTGAGGATATCTGACATTTGAAGAGCAAATTCAGGGTAGAACAGTACAGAACAGAAACAAGCCCTTCAGCCCTCCCCTCAAGTCTGTGTTAGGCACCAAATTAAACTAACACTTTGCTGCTTGTGTTTAGCGGCACAAGTACAGCTTCTTCTCCCCTCCACCCCCGGCCATCAGATTTCTTAAAGGGCAATGAACCACAGGCACTAACTCATTTTCTTGCACTATTTATTTGTTTTTAAATGTGATTTATAGCAATATTTGCACCTGTGTTGCCACCACAAAACAAATTTAGTGAAATGTTCACAGCAATAAATTCTGATTCTTTTGCACCTGATAGATATCGCTTCATCTCCTAGTCATTCATCTGTCTAGTGGCCTAAAACACTGCTATAGAATCTGCCTTCACCATATTCCTGGCAGCCCGTTGCTGGCACCCACCGATCTCTGTGTGAATTCCCCACCCTGAGGTCTGCCTTCAATTTTTGCCTTCTTCACCAATACACGTTCTCGAGGCTTCATTAATAGGGGCATTAAGTTCAAGAGAGGCCATGTTGCACCTCTACAAATCTCTGGTGAGACCACACTTAAGAGTATTGTATTCAGTTCTGGTCACCTCATTACAGGAAGGATGTGGAAGCTATGGAGAGGGGGCAGAGGAGATTTACCAGGATTTTGCCTGGATTGGAGATCAAGTCTGATGAGGCAAGGTTAGTAGAGTTGGGACTTTTCTCTTTGGAATGTAGAAGGATGAGAGGAGACTTGATAGAGGTCTACAAGATTATGAGAGGCATAGATAGGGTGGACAGCCGGCGCCTGTTTCCCAGGGCAGAATCACACACGTCAGAGGACATCTGTACTAAATGAAAGGAGGAAAGTTTATGGAAAACATCAAGTGTAAGTTTTTTTAATTCCGCAGAGAGTTGAGGGTGCCTGGAATGTCTGCCAGGGATGGTGGTAGAGGGTGAAACAGAGCTCCTGATGAAGGCAAGTATGTGACACCAATCCTCCCCTACTTTCCCCCAGCCTCTGAGCCATGCAAGGAGGCTACTGATTGCAATTGTCCTGCTACGTAATGATCTGGAGGGCTGACAGTTCAGCCTGACCTCATACAACAGTGCAAGACAGGTCATGCACAGCCCGATTGGCAAGGGTGCAACTGGTCCTCTGATTGTGGCCCTGAAGCAGAACATGGACCGTTGATATACACTGGCTTCAACCTGTCGATTGAAACCTTGTCAGCTTTTCCAATCACAAAAGTCTTCGGGTGGCGTCATAAGATCTGAGAAGGACCATCGCAAACTGTCTGAAGTGGTTGGTGAACGGCATCGTGCTGGAAGGAACATGAGTACAGCGTTGTAAATCATTCGGCACATACACTGCAGGTGAAGCCCATCGTGTAGGAGTAAGTTGCGGTAATCTCACGTTTTCTCGAAGACGATCAACATGACCAGCTGGATCATAGAGCACTGTGCTTGCACTCGGATTCACAAACTCGCCTGGCAAGGTTAACGTAGTGCCATGTACTAGCTCTGCCATGAACATCCATGATCTGCCTTAACAGCAGTATGCACTCCAAGGAAAACCATGGGCAAACGTTCACTCCACATAGATGCAACACCACCTGCTGTTAATGCTGCGTTCAATTGTCAATGGAAACGCTCAGCGGATGACAAGCCGTAGTGCGAATACGAGTAAATGTTCAGAAGATCAGTGAGAGCTCGGAACAACGTCGACTCAAACTGAGACTCTCGATCCGTTGCGATTGTGACTGGAACACCAAAAGATGGATCCCAGCGATCCACGAAATCACTAGTGACTGTCTCCGCAGAGATCGGTGCTGGGAATGGCCTCCTGCCACCTGATAGTCTGGCCTTCACATGTGAGCACGTACGTATATGTCAAGATGGCAGAAGAGGGCCTACCAGGTCTAGGTGTACAAGCTTGTATTTTGTGTATCTGGAGCATTGATATGGCAAGCAGGTCCTTGCCCATAATCCAACATCCCATTTAACCTATGGCCAGGTAAAATGCTCCATAACTAGCTTGACTGATACTCTTCTACCAGGAAGTGAGATTGTGAAGAGACTCAAAAATCTCCTGTGCCATAGCCACCAGCACAAAAAGCCTAGGCCTTCCTGTGGAAAAATTGCAGCCTAACTTTTCACCCGATTCATCCAGGGTCACATCTTGAAGATGGAGTCCAGAGTTGATCCAGCAATACCAGATGAAGTCCAAGTGCTGAATCTCTGGGCAAGTAGAGATGTGCTTGGACTTGCAGTTTGCGCAAGAGGCTGGTGGTCTGTATGAATGGTGAAAGAACGACCTTCCAATAAAAAGCAGGAATGTTTCACTGCAAGATAGATAGATGGCCAAGAGTTCTCGACCAAACGTCCTATATTTTGCCTGAGCTGGTGTCAGCTTGGCTAAAAAGCACCAGAGGTTCCAATTGGACTCGTTGTTCTAGCACTGCTCTCACACCCCTGACAGACGCATATATGGTGAGAGAGAGAGCAAGGCATTGAGCTTTTGATGGACAAGCATCGTGGCATTCCCAGGAGTAGTCTTCACATCCTTGAAAGCACACACAGCATCATCTCCCAAAGTTAATGGGCATTTGGACTCGGACCTATCAGATCGTTTTAGTAGTTCAGGAAGGGTTATGAGTGACGTTGCAGCATTTGGGAGGAATTGGAGATAAAAAATTCATCATTCCTACTGGCCAAACGTAACAGGTGTATGAAATTCTCTAATCTCTCACATTTTCGATTCATTGGGAAAAATACCATGTCATGTAACTCTACGTCCCAAAATTATAAGATCGGCAGCACCAAAAACACATTTACTGGGACTGAACGCAATATCAAACTCATCAAGCCGCTGAGACAACGAGAGAAGGTGGTGCTTGGTGCTCCTCTTCATCCACACTCATAACCAGAATATCATAAACAAACACAAAATCCAGGCCGGCAAGTATGTCATCCATAAACTGCTGGAATGTCAGAGCTCCGTTCCGTAGACCGAATGGCGTTCGCAGAAACTCAAATGTGCCAAAAGGGGTAATTACAGCCATCTTCGCGACATCAGAAAAGTCAACAGGAACCTGATAGTAAGCACACACTAGATCTACTTTGACAAATACATGTTTGCCATGGACGTGTGCCGAGAAGTAAATTAGGGATGTTGTATCAGTCAGGCGCGATAGAATTGTTCGGGGCAGATTTTTTTTGGAAACCATATGCAGCTGTCAGATCTGCAGACTATGCCCAACTCTTACATGTGGTTGAATTCCGATGTTGCGATTTTAAGACGGTCCAGTGGTAATCTACGAGACTGTGCTACCACTGGAGGACCCCGAGCCTCTATATGGTGGGTTACTGTATGTTTAATGACTGTGTTGTGTGACGATACGATGGGGTCACCAGGCGAGGGAAACACTTGAGCAAGGCTCGGAAAGGGCAGAAGCCAGGATGAAGGCTCGTCAGATGGCTGATGACATTGGAGGGGATGACAGATGCAGATCAGTTGCATACAAGAGCTGCAGTCCATGACACAGAGATGTTTCAAATCCACCAACAATGAAAAATGTGACAAGAAATCCACTCCCAAAATGGAATTTGCCACGTTTGCAACCGTGAAAACCCACCAAAAAAGGTTTCTTGAGACCGAAATCCAACGTGAGTGACCTCTGGCCATATATTTGAAAATGAGGGTCATTTGCATCTGAACGAGCACATGACATATTGGGATGTCTGTGTTCTTCTGTGGTTGGAAGGAACATTGAAATCTCTGCACCGGAATCAACAAGAAATCGAACACCCAAGAGATGATCTTTGAGGAAAAGATGGCAGCTGACGTGCCCATGGGCAGCAGTTACCTCTACTGCCGGGCCTGGTCATTTTCCAGCCTTCCATTGGCAGAAGTTGCAAGGTGGCTGACCTGGTCCAGGCAGCAGCACCAAATCTTTGACATTTCCAACAAATATGCTGTCCATTGCCTTGACCACGTCCTCGACCACCACGATTCCAACCATGTCAGCGGAAGTAATTCCGTTGTGTGGCCAAAGCCTGGACCTGTGTAATCAGTGCTCCCATTTAGTGATCCAACTCAGTTATCTTCGATTGAGAAGTGTTGGTACTTCACAAGGTGCATTAAGCAGTTGTTCCAGTCCATTTGCTCCTATTGACCAGGGGAAGAAGCCAATCCTTCTATCTTCAACGTGGACATTGTGGACATAACAAGGTCAGCACAATCCTCCAACTGATGGAGGGAGGACATTCGAAAGACACTCACCAAATGCTCTCGAATATGACAAGGTAAACATCGAAGGAACCTCTGTTTCCAAAACTCGCCTTCGACAGGGTCTGTTCCAGCCAGCCTGCGTCACCTCCTCAACATCTGTGATGGTTGCCTATTGGCTAAGCTGTCATCATCCAGGAACTGAGAAATACAAGTCTCGCTAGACGACTGAGTATGATGCAGAATAGCTGCCTTAAACATATCATATGGGGGGGGGGGGGGTGGAGTGATGGCGTAGGAAGAAGTCACAGAAAACACCCCCTCCTGGCATTAAGCCCATATTAAAGTTTTTAAATTATTCTAAAAATTGTAGGTAATATAGTTGAAGTATTAGACTACCAACAATGAGAAAAACGAAAGCTCAAGCAACTAAGAAAACGACTACTAAATTGGTTGTAGTGTCAGAAGAAACTCAGCCTACCTTAACATCAAAACCTGGGGACTCAATTTCTTCGCTGCCCCGGCCTCAATGGCAGTCTGTGAGCAGGACCTTTCCAATCCCGGCGCCAACTCTGCATCCCGATGCGCAAGATGGCACTGGTGATCAGTGCATTCAATCTCGGGTCAAGATGATCAACTGTACATACGCGAACTTTCCGCAAGCGCACAATGCCTACAAAGGCCCAGGCCGTGGGAGGAACCTGACCTCCACCGGCCCAGTGAACCTGGGCTGGGGGGGAGTGTCTGAAACCCGCAGTGGCATCACATCAGCTGACTTCCCGACGGAGGAGAGGACCTCATTGAATTGGAGGAAGAGGAGCAGTTTTTAATGGAGTAAGAGACTGCAGTATTTCAGGATCGGCCTAGGGTGAGCCAGGCTGGTAAGTTGGAGTCTGGCTCCCCCCTGGGTTCTTCTATTATGAAGGAGTAACGTAGAGATGAAAGGGGAAATTTCTACAATTAAAATGGATGTGGCTTAAATGTCTGAAAGCTGCGGATAAAACAAGGTAAATTTAAAAAGATTGAAGAAGAGTTTATTAACTGTAAAGATGAAGTTGATTTCTGTAAAGAGAAGATGGAACAGATGGAAGATTAGTTTACTGGTTGGGAGATACAAAAGACTGATTTGTTGAAGAAGATTGATGCCTTAGAGAACCAGAGTTGGAGGAACAATGTTAAGAGAGTTGGTATTCTGGAGGATTTTGAGGGACCGGATCCAATTCAGTTTTTTTTCAAAAATGGATTCCGGAGGTCTTCGGATCAACGTATTTCCCAAATGGACTGGAACTTGATAGAGCTCATAGAGCGATATGGAGGAAGCCATTTCCTGGACAACCACCGCAGTTTATTTTGATACGTTGTTTGTGTTATTTTGAGACTTACGGTGCAAAATGTGAGAAATAATCAGGGGGGCCTTTGCTTGTTAAAAATAACAGGGTCCTTTTTTATGCAGATTTGAGTGAAATGGTGATTAAACATCATAAAGAATTGAATATGGCTAAAGCTGTTCTTTGGAGGAATGGGTATAAATTTGTTTTTCATGATCCTGCAATCTTAAAATTTTTATATGGGGATTATCAATCTCAATATTTTTCGGATGATGCAGAGGCTTTGGAATTTGCTAATTCTCTACCCTATAACAAGCAGGGTTAGAATTTAAATAAATATTCCCAGCAGCTTGTTGTTACTCCCAAGGGGATTGATGTTAGTACTGATGATGACCAATTGAATTGTGATTTGGAAGAAGAGTTTCATACTTGAGATGAATATCTGTATTTTTTTTAATTGTTCTGTTTGGGGGGGAGGGTGGTCCAACTGTGAATCCTTCTGAACTCATTGGCTACTTTGTGGCATTTGTCACTCCTATGTGATTGAGGGAGGAAATACCATTGGGTATTCTTTTTTTATATATATTGGAGGTTTTTTTATTATGGGTTTACTCTTTTCTTCCTATTTCTCTTGGAGGAGCAGTTTAATTTTTTGTGTATGATTGTCATGGGGAGGCATTTCACCATTTACGGTGGGAGGATTGAAGAATCTTTAAATGGCTAATTTAAATTTTGTTACTTTTAATGTTAATGGGCTAAATAATCCTATTAAAAGAAAAGGGGTATTGACATACCTTAAAAAAAATTAAAGGTTTGATGCAGCTTTTTTGCAGGATCATATCCAAAATTTTTTTGAAGATAACTGTAGGTTCAATTGATTCTAAATATGGGAAGCTTTGAAAGCTTATTTACAGGGACAAATTATTAGTTACACAGCTAAAGAAAAAAAGCAGTGAGTGGCTGAAACTGACAAGTTGGAGGAGATAGAGATTCTGGAGAAAGATTTACAATGTATTTCAACAGAGGATAAAAAAAATACGATTGGTAAAGTTAAAATTGCTGTATAATTCACTACAAATATAAATTTGAAAGGCTTTTACAGAGGAAGAAGTGACGGTATTATGAGTTAGGGGAGAGAGTGCATAAGGTCTTAGTCTGGCAATTAAAAACAGAACAGACATCTAGGTCAATAAATGCTATTCAATATCAGTCGAAAATCACTTACAACCCTCAGGAAATTAATGATGAGTTTCGCAGATTTTATGAGAAGTCGTTTACATCTGAAGTCGGACAGGATGAGGTAGCTATTGATGAATTTTTATCTGGTTTAACTTTGCCTACTTTAAATGATAGGGATTTCATGGATTTAGATACTGGTATCACCGTTAGCGAATTAACGGAGGCACTTCGAAATCCCCTGGTGATGATGGGTGCACTTCTGAATTCCATAAGGAGTTTCAAGATTTGTTAGTTCCTTGTTGATGGATGTTTTAGATCAAGCGGCTAAAGTTGGTTCCTTACCAGACACTGTCTGTAAAGTAATTATTACTGTGATTCCCAAGAAGGATAGGGATCCTGTGAATGTGAGATCATATAGACCCATTTCCTTATTAAATGTGGACTATAAGATAGTAGCCAAAGTTCTGGCTAATAGACTAGCAAAATACTTACCCGATTTAGATCATGTGGATCAGGCAGGTTTTATTAAGAACCGTTATTCAGCAGACAATGTAGTAAAAAGGATTTCTTTGATTAATATTTCACGGCAGCAACCCAACCTACCGATGGTAATCTCTTTGGACGCTGAAAAGACCTTTGATAGAGTTGAATGGGGCTTTTTGTTTAAGATTCTGGAAAAGCTTAAATTTGGGCCTCTTTTTATTGGTTGGGTTAAGGCTTTATATAAAAGTCCGACTGCGAGAATGGTGACGAATGGACAGATATCTTCACCTTTTGCAATAACTAGATCACCAGCTCTGTTTGCATTGGTTATTGAACCTTTGGCACAGATGATTAGGCAAGATAATGCGATAACAGGTATTAAGGTGAATTCTAATGAATATAAGATCAATTTGTTTGCAGATGACATGTTGATATATTTAACTCCTCCTTTACGGTCTTTGGAGACCTTACCTGAATGTTTGCAACAGTATGGAGCGTTATCTGATTATAAGGTAAATTGGGAGAAGAGTGAAATTATGACTTTGGCAGAGATGGATTATTCGTCATGTATAGATATTGTGACGTTTAGATGGTCTGATCGTATTAAATATTTGGGTATTATTATTGATAATAATTATGATCATTTATTTACATTGAATTATTTACCATTATTGACTAGAATTAAAGACGATTTGAATAGGTGGAAGTAGGGCAGGTAAATTGTATTAAGATGAATATTTTTCCTCAAATTCAATAATTTTTTCAATCCATTCCATTTAAGATACCTTATGAATTTTTTTAAGGATATTAACTCCTCTATTTTTGTGGAAAGACAAAATGGCGAAAGTTTCATTACAAAAATTAACATGGAAATATGCATTGGGTGGTCTACAATTACCTAATTTTCAGCATTATAATGAATCAGCTCAATTAAAATTTATAAATAGAATGTTTCAAGTGCATACTCCTTTGGTTTGGGCCACTATTGAATTATTTCAGATTGGTGAAAAGAGGATGGGTCAATTTATTTATCAATGGAATTCCCAGTTATTATGTTGTTACAATTTGTAAATTATGTTGTTACAATTTGTAAATTTTCAACTTACAATTGAAACATCTGCTTGAGTTATAGATAAATAAGAATGAGCTGTTAGGTACGGAAGGTATAAATTTCAGCTAAGACTACTTTATTTCCAAATAAACTTTTACCATTTACGATTATTGAAGTTATGGGAACAAAAAAGGAGTGAAATTGGTAGAAGATTGTTAGAGGCAGGACATTTTATGTCTTTTTAAAGAATGAGAGAGAAATATTATGTACCTTTGAGTACTTTTTCTTTACTTATTATCAAGTTAAAACTTTATTGTTAGAAAATTTTGGGCGTACCTTGTCTTCCCAGAAGATCTAAATTTGAGAGTTTAATTACGGATGGTACTAGGAAAGGTTTCATATCGAATATGTATAATTTATTGCAGGTTAAAACTCCCAAGCCAGATATATATAAGACAAGATTGAAATGGGAGAAAGACTTGGGAATATCTATCTCCCCGGAAGCGTGGATGTCGATATGTGAAGATAGTATGACTAAAATTGTGAATGAGAGGTATATATTGGTTCATTATAATTTTATTCATCAATTATATTTAACTCCTGAGAAATTAAAGAAATTTAAATATGTCATTTCAGATCTATGTTTTAGATATCATAAGGAAGTAGGAACCTTCTTATATTCGGTTTGGTTATGTGAGACGGTTAAACAGTTTTGGAATAAAATTAAAGAATTTTTGGAAGTTATGTTTAAATTTAAAATTCTATTTGACCTTATGATATTTTTATTGGGTAATATTAAATCATTGTGTTTAGAGTTAAAATTAGATAAATCTCAAATTGCTTTTTTCCAGGTTCGCTTTAGCAGTAGCTAGGAAATGTCTTGCAGTTACATGGAAGAATGAGATTCAATTGAATATTCAACGATGGCATGTGGAGATGAGATCATGAATTCTTTTAGAGAAGATAACATATAATTTACAAAATATTTTTTTTGTTAAAGTTTTTAGCCCTTAAATGGATTGGACGTGTACTAATTGTTAAAATATTTTCCCATACATGGTTGGTGTGGTCCCAAATCACGACATACGTTTAAATGTATTGTTTAAATTATTTTCCTCCATCTTTCTTTTCTTGGGGAGGGGTAGATTAGTGGGGGGGGGGGTGGGATGGGAGGAATAGGGATGGGGAGGGGATTTCATGAAAAAATATGTATTACATTGTATTTTGTATGTATTATCTATTATCGACTATAAATAAAGTTTTTTTTTAAAAGCATGTCATATGGGAGACTACCATCCGGATCCACAGGGCCATCTGCTCTGGAAGACACTCCACAAGTAAACGGTACTTCGTCTCCTGACTCGTCACATTGAGGGTTAAAGTGTGCTTCGAGGATCGTGAACAATGTTGGTGCATTATTAATAAAAGGGGGGGGGGGATCTTTAGTTTGACCTCCCCAACTACTCCTGTAAGGGGTTTATTCTCATCATTATCCATTTTAAATTAGAAAGTTCTGTGAACTCAGAGTCACCACTGATTTACCACAGGTTACAAACCAATGAAGAGTACACTCACCCATTCCTTTCAGCCACCGTGTAGTCGACTTTCTTTAATTATTCACTGGACACAACACTGCATCTTTCAACTCCCCAAACACCACCCAGCTGAACTCCTCTCACCGCCACACGGGTAGATCCTGATACTCTCACTCACCTCCTTCTGCATCTGAGATCCATCACCCGTATACTGATGTGTAACACCCCTGAGTGCCACATCGCTTATGTCATCAGCGGCGGCTGGCACCGCTCCCGATGAAGTGAGTATGCAGTTAATAAACAGCTCCTGTGATTGCAATTTATTACACAAAGGGTAGGTTATACAGCATTCTTTATGTAGCAAAGGTACACCTCATGTTCTGTCTGGGCACCCGCCAACTGGATGGCATTAACATCAACCTCTCTTGTTTCCATTGGCCCTTTTCCCCATCCTTATGCCTCATTTTCCTCTAGAACTATAGAACATTATAGCACAGAAACAGGCCCTTTGGCCTTTCTAGTCTGTGACAAAATATTATTCTGCCAAGTCCCACATTGATCTGCACCCAGTACATTGCCCTCCATACCCCTGTCATCCATGTACCTGTCCAAATTCCTCTTAAATGTTAAAATTGAGCCCACATTCACCACTTCAGTTGGCAGCTCATTCCACACTCCCATCACTCTGTGAAATTCCCCTTAAACTTTTCCCCTTTCACTCTTAACCCATGTCCTCTGGTTTGTATCTTACTTACCCTCAGTGGAAAAAACCTATTTAATTTTAAATACCTTCGTCAAATCTCCCCTCATTCTTCTATGCTCCAGGGAATAAAGTCCTCACCTGTTTAACCTTTCCCTGTAACTCATTTCCTGAAGTCCCAGTAACATCCAAATAAATCTTCTCTGCACTCTTTCTATCTTATTGATATCATTCCTGTAGTTAGGTGACCAAAACTACACACAATCCTCCAAATTTGGCCTCACCAATGTCTTGTTCAACTTAACCATAACATCCCAACTCCTGTAATCAATACTTTGATTTATAACATAAAAAAACATAACAATTACAGCACGGAAACAGGCCATTAGGCCCTTCTAGTCCGCACCGAACCAAACACCCCTTTCTAATCCCACCTCCCTGCACAATGCCCATAACCCTCCATCTTCTTCTCATCCATAGACCTGTCCAACCTTTTCTTAAATAATACAATTGACTCCGCCGCCACTATTTCTCCCGGAAGCTCATTCCACACGGCTACCACTCTCTGAGTAAAGAAGTTCCCCCTCATGTTACCTCTAAACCTCTGCCCCTTAATTCTTAACTCATGTCCTCTTGTTTTAATCTTTCCTCCTCTTAACAGAAATAGTCTATCCACATCCACTCTGTCTATCCCTTTCATAATCTTAAATACAACTATCAAATCCCCTCTCAACCTTCTACGCTCCAAAGAATAAAGACCTAATCTGCCCAATCTCTCTCTGTACTCTAGATGCTTAAATCCAGGTAACATTCTGGTAAACCTTCTCTGCACTCTCTCCACTCTGTTTATATCCTTCCTATAATTAGGCGTCCAGAACTGCACACAGAACTCCAAATTAGGCCGCACCAACGTCTTCTACAATCTCAACATCACCTCCAAACTCCTATATTCCATGCAATGATTGATAAAGGCCAGCATACTAAAAGCCTTCTTCACCACCCTATTCACGTGAGTTTCTACCTTCAGGGAACGATGTACCGTTACTCCTAAATCTTTCTGCTCTTCTGTATTCCTCAATGCTCTCCCATTCACCACGTATGTCCTGTTCTGATTCTTCTTACCAAAATGAAGCACCTCACACTTATCAGCATTAAATTCCATCTGCCATTTTTCAGCCCACTTTTCTAAGCAGCCCAAATCCCTCTGCAATCCTTGAAAACCTTCTTTATTATCCACTATTCCACCTATCTTAGTATCGTCTGCATATTTACTAATCCAATTCACCACCCCATCATCTAGATCATTAATGTATATAACTAACAACAATGGGCCCAATACAGATCCTTGAGGAACACCACTGGTCACCGGCCTCCAACCTGACAGACAATTATCCACTACCACTCTCTGGCCTCTCCCTTTCAGCCAATGTTCAATCCATTTGACTATCTTAAAATTTATACCTAAAGACTGCACCTTCTTAACTAACCTTCCATGTGGTACCTTATCGAAGGCCTTACTGAAGTCCATATAGACAGCATCCACTGCGCTACCCTCATCCACATTCCTAGTCACCTCTTCAAAAAATTCAATCAGATTGGTCAAACATGACCTTACTCCCACAAATCCATGTTGAGTGCTCCTGATTAGACCCTGTCTATCCAGATGTTTATAAGAACTATCTCTAAGAATTTTCTCCATTAATTTACCTACCACAGACGTCAAACTTACAGGCCGATAGTTGCCAGGCTTCCTCCTTGAACCCTTTTTAAATAACGGAACCACATGCTCAATGCGCCAATCCTCCGGCACTATCCCCATATCTAATGACATTTGGAAAATTACCGCCAGAGCCTCTGCTATTTCCTCCTTCACTTCTCTCAATGTCCTGGGGAAGATCCCGTCTGGTCCCGGAGACTTATCCACCTTTATATTCTTCAAAAGCCCTAAAACTACATCTTTTGTAATCTCTATATTCCCCATATTTACCCAATTTGCTTTTTTTATCTCACATCTCCCAATATCCTTCTCCTTAGTGAATACCGAAGAAAATAAACTGTTCAATATCTCCCCCATTTCTCTAGGCGTCACACACAGTTTTCCGCTCTGATTCTCTAAGGGACCAATTTTGTCTCTAGCTTTCCTTTTACCATTAACATATTTGTAGAACTCTTTTGGATTAGTTTTCACCCTGCTTGCCATAGTTTCCTCGTACCTTCTTTTAGCTTTCCTAATTCCTCTCTTAAGATTCCTCTTACATTCAATGTATCTTTCAAACATCCCCTTAACTCCATGCTTCTTATATCTAATGTATGCCTCCCTTTTTCTTCGAACCAAGTTTCCACTATTCCTTGAAAACCACGGCTCTCTCAAACCTTTTGCCCCTCCTTTTAACCTAACAGGAACATAAAGCTTTTGCACTCTCAAAATCTGATCTTTAAAAGACTTCCATCTCTCTACTACATCCTGCCCATAAAACAAATTGTCCCAATGCACACCCTGCAAGTCCTTTTGCATCTCCTCAAATCTAGCTTTTCCCCAATCAAAAACCTCAATCCTTGGCCCTGATTTCTCTCTTTCCATAATGACATTGAAGCTGATGGCATTATGATCACTGGACCCGAAGTGCTCGCCAACACTAACCTCTGTCACTTGACCCATCCCATTTGCCAACAGTAGATCTAACACTGCTCCTTCTCTGGTCGGCACCTCTACATATTGTTGTAAAAAACTATCTTGCACACATTTCACAAACTCTAATCCATCCAGTCCTTTCACAGAATGTGTTTCCCAATCTATATGTGGAAAATTAAAATCTCCCATAATTACAACCCTGTGCTTATCACAAATATCTACTATCTCCCTACAGATTTGCTCCTCTAGGTCTCGGTCCCCTCCGGGTGGTCTATAATACAACCCTACAAGTGTAACCTCTCCTTTCCTACTCCTCAGTTCCACCCAAATAGCCTCCGTGGACGAGCCCTCTAATCTATCCTTCCTAGGCACCGCTGTAATATTTTCCCTGACAAGCAATGCAACCCCACCTCCTCTTGCCCCTCCGACTCTATCACACCTAAAACAACGAAACCCAGAGATATTCAGTTGTCAATCACATCCCTCCTGCAACCATGTCTCACTAATCGCTACCACATCATACTTCCAAGTATCAATCCACACCTTCAGCTCATCCACCTTTTTTACAATACTCCTGGCATTAAAATATATGAATTTCAGAGATTTCCCAATTTTTAATCCCTGTTTTCCCTCATCTTTAATAACAACATTATTTCCTTTTCCTGCCAATTGCCCTTCATCTTCTTCCAGAGCATTTCCCTTCTCTATCACCTGCCCATCCATATTCAAATACTTACTACAAACTTACTTTGTTTGCATTCTAACCTTCTCCTTACTGCTCTGTACTATTTTGTTCCCTCCCCCCAACCATTCTAGTTTAAAGGATCCTGAGTAGCCCTAGCAAATACCTCTGCCAGGATTCTGGTCCCCCTGGGATTTAAGTGAAACCCGTCCTTCCTGTACAGGTCACATCTCCCCCAAAAAAGGTCCCAGTTATCCAGAAACTTAAAACCCTGCCCCTTACTCCACCCCTTCAGCCACGTGTTAATCCTCCACCTCATTCTATTTCTATTCACACTGTCAATGTGGCAAAAGCTCTCTTCAAAACCTGACCCACCACACATCCATTTCCTTCTGTATCTTTTCCCCCAGCTCTGCACTCTCTCACACATACACATCCATTTCCTTCTGTATCCTTTCCCCCAGCTCTGCACACACACACACACATCCATTTCCTTCTGTATCCTTCCCCCAGCTCTGCACTCTCTCACACATACACATCCATTTCCTTCTGTAGCCTTTCCCCCAGCTCTGCACTCACACACACACATCCATTTCCTTCTGTATCCTTTCCCCCAGCTCTGCACACACACACACACACACACATCCATTTCCTTCTGTATCCTTTCCCCCAGCTCTGCACACACACACACACACACACATCCATTTCCTTCTGTATCCTTCCCCCAGCTCTGCACTCACACACACACACCCATTTCCTTCTGTATCCTTTCCCCCAGCTCTGCACACACACACACGCACGCACACACACACACACACACACACACACACACACACACACACATCCATTTCCTTCTGTATCCTTTCCCCAGCTCTGCACACACACACACACACACATCCATTTCCTTCTGTATCCTTTCCCCAGCTCTGCACACACACACACATCCATTTCCTTCTGTATCCTTCCCCCAGCTCTGCACTCTCTCACACATACACATCCATTTCCTTCTGTAGCCTTTCCCCCAGCTCTGCACTCACACACACACATCCATTTCCTTCTGTATCCTTTCCCCCAGCTCTGCACACACACACACACACACACATCCATTTCCTTCTGTATCCTTCCCCCAGCTCTGCACACACACACACACACCCATTTCCTTCTGTATCCTTTCCCCAGCTCTGCGCACACACACACACATCCATTTCCTTCTGTATCCTTCCCCCAGCTCTGCACTCACACACACACACACCCATTTCCTTCTGTATCCTTTCCCCCAGCTCTGCACACACACACACACACACACACACACACACACACACACATCCATTTCCTTCTGTATCCTTTCCCCAGCTCTGCACACACACACACACACACACACACATCCATTTCCTTCTGTATCCTTTCCCCAGCTCTGCACTCACAGAGCCAGCTCCCCCTCCCCTTGTCAATACTCACCTTTCCTCTCTCCTGTCCTATCATTTTCTTTTCATCGTTAGAATTCAGGCACCTGGCTGCTTTTCATTCAGACCTTGAAGAAGGGCTCAAGCTCCTGTACCTCTTTGCAACATAAAGAACGCTGCATTTCCCCTGAGTTTCTCCAGAAATTTTGTGTATTAAAGGTGGTGGCAATTTGAGTTTCTGTAGCTGGGAAAATTAACATTATGCACAGAGAAGATTGACCAGGATGTTGCCAGGACTTCAGGAGCTGAGTTACAGGGAGAGGTGAAACAGGCTAGGACTTTATTCCCTGGAGCATCAAACAATGAGGGGAGATTTGATCGAGATATTTAACATTATAAGGGGACAGATAGAGTAAATGTAGACAGGCTTTTTTCCACTGAGGGTAGGTGAGATACACACCAGAGGACATAGGTTAAGGGTGAAAGGGGAAAAGTTTATGGGGAACTTCTTCACACAGAGAGTGGTGGGGGTGTGGAACAAGGTGGTGAATGTGGGCTCAATTTTGACATTTAAGAATTTGGACAGGTACGTGATGGGAGGGGTATGGAGGGCAATGGACGGGGTGCAGGTCAGTGGCACAAGGCAGAATGATAGTTTGACGCAGACCACAAGGGCCTGTTTCTCTGCTGTGATGTTCTCTGTTATGAACTTACAAAGCAACAGCAGGACAGGGAGAATCATCAATATCACAGCAGGACCTCCGAGCACTGCTTCTGGCTGAATTAATCTCTCCGAAAAACAATGGTTAACATCGTGGCAGTCTGAGACATGGACATCAAGGTTGACAGTGTGACCTTTGCCCTTGTTATCTTCGATCCAGACTGATGCCGGGAATACTCCAGGCCACAGGTCATCTAATGGAATCAACTCCATGCTGGTGGCTGTGACAAAAAAAAAGAGGTGTGAGTGTTGATTGTTCAATCCCACTGATCCAGATCCATCCACACTGACATGTTCACTGAGGTGAGAGTGTTTCACAAGCAACTGGAGAAAATGGGCATTGGACAGAATAGGGGTGGGGGACATTGAAGGTGGGGGTGTATGGGGGGGTATGGGGTGAGGAGGGTGGGGCACAGGATAGTAGGAAGGCTGGGAATGTGGTGAGAAGGGTAGAGTGCGCTAGATGGGGCACGGGGAGAAGGGAGGGTGGGGATGGGGTGAGGGGGATGGGGTGAGGGGGATGGGGTGAGGGGGATGGGGAGAGGTGGATGGGGCAAGGATGGGGTGGTGAGATGGAGCAAGGTGGGTGAGGCAGGGGCTGGTGGGGAGGGTGGGACGGGGTGAGGAGGAGTCGGGGATGGTCAGGTGTGGTGGGCATTGAGAGGAGGGTGTGGGAGCTGGGGAGATGAGGTGGGCTCATTGTACAGTGGGATATTGGGAAAATTGGGGCTGGAGGGAGGTACAGAACTGTTGAGCATGGAAGAAAATATGATTAAAACTAATTAGTCCCACCATAGAGAGATTCTTATAAAATTCCCACCAATTTCGAGTTAATTTTCAACCAAATTGGGGATCATGTTATTCGTTTGCTCTTGTTCACACCAAGACTGGAATTGGGATTAGTCACTGATTTAACTTGTGGGAATTAAGGGATATGGGGAAAAGCCAGGTCAGTGGAGCTGAGCCCACGGCCAGATCAGCCATGATCTTATTGAACGACGGAGCAGGCTCCATGGGCTGGATGGCTGACACGCTGCTCCTATTTCTTTTCTTGTGTGCTAGAGTAAATTCTGGAGACTCCAAAGTGTGGAGTCGTCAGCGATGTACTTGCTGAAGTGTGTAATTGAATAGAATCTGGGTCAGACCTAAGCCCAATGGCATTTGCACAACAATTGGGCTGTCCAGTGTTCATTTTGTTAAAGCTCTGGGGACTGGGTCAGGTCACGTGGACACTTTGTTAAAGCCCTGGGGACTGGGTCAGGTCACGTGGACACTTTGTTAAAGCCCTGGGGATTGGGTCACATCACGTGGACACTTTGTTAAAGCCCTGGGGACTGGGTCACATCACGTGGACACTTTGTTAAAGCCCTGGGGACTGGGTCAGGTCACGTGGACACTTGGTTAAAGCCCTGGGGACCGGGTCAGGTCACGTGAACACTTGGTTAAACCCCTGGGGATTGGGCCAGGTCACGTGGACACTTGGTTAAAGCCCTCGGGACTGGGTCACGTCACGTGGACACTTGGTTAAAGCCCTGGGGATTGGGCCAGGCCACAGGACCTTAGGCATTGCAGGACTATATCAATGATTAGGCAAGTATGTTCAGCATCACCACCTAAAAGACCACAAGATAGGAGGAGAAATGGGACATTCAGCCCACCGAGACTCATTTACATGAGCTGATCCATTTTCCCACTCAGCTCCACTGCCCGGCCTTCTCCCCATCACCTTTGATACCTTGGCTCACCAAGAGCCTATCAATTTCTGCTTTAATGACCCAATGACCCGGCCTCCACAACTGCCTGTGACAACAAATTTGACAACAAATTCCACAGATTTACTTCTCTCTGGCTGAAGAAATTACTTTGCATCTCTGTTCATTCCTGATGTTGTGCCCTCTTGTCCTAGACTCTCCCAACCTGAGAAACAACCTTTCCACATCTCCTCTGTTCATGCCTTTCAACAATCCCCCCCATATCTCCTAAATTCCAATGAGTACTGGTCAAGAGCTGTCAAAAGCTTCTCATATAGGGACATATGAAATAGGAGTAGGAGTCGGCCATCCGGCCCATCGAGCCTACTCCGCCATTCAACGTGATCATGGCTGATCTGATGAGAGGCTCATCTCCACCCACCTCCCTTTTCCCCACATCCCTTAATTCCCCTACTCTGTAAAAATCTATCCAACCTTGTCTAAATTTATTTACTGAGGTCACCTCCATTGCTTCAGTGGGCAGCAAATTCCAAAGATTCACCACCCTCTGGGAAAAGCAGTTCCTTCTCATCTCTGTCCTTAATCTACTCCCCTGAATCTTGAGACTGTGTCACCTCATTCTGGTCTCCCCACCAATGGAATCTCCTTCCCTACCTTTCATAATTGTATACACTTCTATAAGATCCCCTCTCATTCTTCTAAATTCTAGCAAGTATAGTCCCAGACAACTCAATTTCTCCTCATAGGCCTACCCCCTCATCACCAGGTTGATCCTCCTCTGCACCATCTCCAAAGCCAGGATATCCTTCCTCAAGTAAGGAGAACAGAACTGCACACAGTGCTCCAGATGTGGCCTCACCAGTATCTTGTACAGTTGCAGCGTAACCTCCCCATTCTGAAACCTTTCATTCCTGGAATCATATCCTTGTGAACCTCCTCTGAACCCTCTTCAATATCAGAACATCCTGTCTTCAGTGAGGACTCTAAGACTCACAATGCCCCAAGTGAGGTTTCGCCAGGGCCTTATAAAGCTTCAGCATCACATCCCTGCTCTGATATTTTATTCCTCTCAAACTGAATGCCTTCTTCACCGCCGCCTCAACCTGCAAGTTTACCTTTGGGCAATCCTGCACGAGGACTCCTGGGTCCTTTTGCATTTTCTCCCCAGTTAAAAAATAATTTGCCTATTTATTTTTTTCCACCAAAGGGAATGACCGAACACTTGTCGACATCATATTTCATTTATCACTTCTCTGCCCATTCTCCTCATCTGTCCAAGTCCTTCTGCAGCCTCCCTGTTTCCTCTGCACTACCTGCTCCTCCACCTGCCTTCGTATCATCTGCAAACTTGGCCACCAACCCATTCCTTCCATGATCCAAATCATTCATCTACGACATAAAAAGTGGCTCCAACACTGACCCCTGTGGAACACCACTAGCAACTTGCAGCCAATCAGAAGATGATCCTTGTATTCCACCTCTGCTTCCTGCCAATTGGCCTGTGCTCTATCCACGCTAGATTGTTTCCGGTTCCATCACGGGCTTTTGTCTTGTTAAGTCGCCTTCATGTGCGGCACCTTTTCAAATGCCTTCTGAAAATCCAAATGCACAACATCCATTTCATCTCCCTTAACAAGCCTGCTTGTCACTTCTTCAAAGAATTCCACTATGTTTGTTAAGCAAGATTTTCACTTGAAGAAACCATGCTGGCTTTGGTCTACTTTGTCATAATCCTCCATGTACTCTGTAACCTCTTCCATTTTTTTTTCACACCATAAATCACATTAGCCATGATACACACTTTTCTCCCCCCCCCCCTCCCTCCTCCCAACCCACCCCCCCCCCCACCCATCCATTTAAGGTATACAATCTAGGTTACATTAAACCAGTCAGACAATGTTGTCATTCAACAAAAATACACCAGGAATTCTACTGAGTCCATTCTTTTCTTTCCTTCTCCTTCCATCAACTTAGGTAATGATTGTCCCCGGTAGGTTTTCGCTATTGTGTTTAATGTAAGGCTCCCATATTTGTTCGAATATTTCAGTATTATTTCTTAAACTATATGTAATTTTTTTCTAATGGAATACATTTATTCATTTCTATATACCATTGTTGTATTTTCAGATTATCTTCCAATTTCCAGGTTGACATAATACATTTATTTGCTACGGCTAGAGCTATCTTAACAAATCTTTTTTGTGCATCCTCCAAATCAATTCCAAATTCTTTGTTTTTTATGTTACTTAGGAGAAAGATCTCTGGATTCTTTGGTATATTGTTTTCTGTTATTTTATTTAATATCTGATTGAGATCTTCCCAAAATTTTTCTACTTTCTCACATGTCCAGATTGCATGAATTGTTGTTCCCATTTCTTTTTTACATCGAAAACATCTATCAGATACTGTTGGGTCCCATTTATTTAACTTTTGAGGTGTAATGTATAGTAACTCCAACATTTTCCCAACCACTGACATCAGGCTAACTGGACTCCCTCTCCCCCTCCCTCCCCCCACCATCAACATGATTTACTGGGATCCTTGTCTGAAGAGGGCGTGCAAAATCATTGAGGACCCCTTTCCACCCTGCACACAAGATCTTCCAGTTGCTCCCATCAGGGAAGAGATAGAGGAGGATCAGAGCCAGCACCACCAGGCTGAGGAACAGTTTCGTCCCACGGGCAGTGAGAACGCTGAACGAAGAGGAACTGCTCGCACTAAACATCTGAGACTCTCATTTGTACAAAAAACTTATTTATTTATAGTTACAGATAAAATACTTGTCCTGCATGTGTATGGTCTATCTGTAGGTGTGTTATTTCTGGTTGTGTGTCTGCGTGCTTTTGCACTGAGGGCCGGATTGTATTTGTACAACTAGATGACAATAATTTCTTTTCTGCTGCCTCTCTCCGTTCTTGAATAGTGGGGTTACATTTGTGATTTTCCAGTCTTCAGGGACCATAACAGAAGTTATTGGCTCCTGAAAGGTTAATCACCAAAGCCTCCACAATCTCTACCCCATTTCTTTCAGAGCCCGAGGGTGCAATCCATCTGGTCCATGAGACTTATTCACTCATACACCATTCCCTTTCTGAGCAGCTTCCGCCTTGAAATAGTAACTGCACTCACTTCCCTTCCCTTCCCTGATACCGTTCGACATCTGGAACAGTGATGCAAAATACTCATTTAGTTCATCTGCCATGGTTCCCATAATTATTTCTCCAGCGTCATTTTCTAAAGGTCCCATATCTACCCTCACTTCTCTTTTACCCTTTATAAAGCTGAAGGAGTTTTTACTATTCTCTTTCATACTTTTTCCTGCCTAATTTCACACTTGATCTTTTCTCTTTATCAGTTTTTTTAGTGACTTGAAATTTTAAAACTTCCCAATCCTCTATATCCCCATTTTACTTCTTTCTTTGCCCTTTCTTTTGCTTTTGTTTGCTTTGTCTTTGCTTGTCCGTCACAGTGGTGACATTTTTCCATTTGAATTTCCTCTTTTCTGCACCTTTCTCGATTCTGGCAGAAACTCCATCCATTGCTACTCACCCACATCCTCTCTTCTTCTGCCTTCCTGCAAACAGCTCAGCATTTGTGTATGCCTGCAGTAACCGTTCTCAGACCCTGACCCGAGGTCATCTTTGGAGTGGCTGAGGTCAGGATTGGGTTCTAACTCTATGCTATGGCAGATCACTAAAGCCAATTTGTGTACAGGAAGTTCTCATATAAAGTAACACGGGGAAGCAAGTCAACGTTAGGAATACAATACGATGAGTGCCCATTAGGGTTAGGGTTAGGGTTAGGGTTTTCCGTGCTCCACAACCTCTATAGAGTTGTGACGTTGATTCATGGGCAAATCCTGAATATCGAACAAGAGAATTCCCCTGTTCCACACAGACGTCATTCGTTGGGATGTCTTTCATCCACATCAGACCGAGCCTTGGTTCAAGACCCAGCCTAAGTTCACCTGTCCAAGAGTGTTCCACTCCGTTAGTGCTGGATTAGGAATGTCAGGCACAGGGCACGAGAAATGGGAGAACACCTCCCCCCCCCCCACCCCTTCCCCCTTGCCCAGTTGAGAAGGACAAGCATGGGGGGGGGTGACACTACAGGACCCACACAGACTGTGGGCGATTGGACACTTGGACACTTGGGCCATTATCTCACAGGCTTGGATAATGTTTACTGTCATACTCCTTGTACGAATTATATATGCATTGAGATTTTTAATTTTACAGCTGAACAGGTGCTTCGTAAAAATAAACCACATTAAATAAGATATACAGTCAGTTAACATTAAATGAAATAGAAAAAAATAAATGCAACAGATAGATATTCAAGTCAAAATTTTTGTCGCCTGATTGTACAAGTACAACCCACGTTCTCCAGTCCTCGGTACAAAACATGCAGACACACAACCGGACATAACACACAGACAGGCAATCCATATTTAATATACAAATAAATAAATACATATTGTTTTGTAAATGTGAGAGTCTCGGGTGGTCAGTGTGAGCAGTTCCTTTGGTCGCTCAGCGTTCTCACTGCCCGTGGGAAGTAGATTGGTAATAAATATAGATGACAGGTCTGCATGTCCCTGCTGTAAGATGTATGTACTTGAGGTCAGATTAATGGAACACAATGAGTTGCCCTAATTCTCCTGTAGGTGGTGCTGAAGGAATTAATGTTTATATCAATGGCCCCCTTCCACGTAAAAAAAACTAACGTTGCTCCGCTTACTAAAGTCTGAGCACTTACCATCCGTACGTCCTCCTAACTTCCACACTTTGTTGGGCTCGATATTGAAACGCAGAGGAGCTCCGAAGGGTGGACCATCGGAATCGGATGCAGTGAGCCTCAGAGAATCTGCGTGGCTGCACATGCACGGTTTAACGTCGTCAAAGATGGGGAGGTGATCATTTACATCTTGTACATTGATGACGATGGTTCCAGTGCAAGTGAAAGATGACCCCTCTGTAGCAGAGAGAGGAGAAAGGAGGAAGACATTGAAGTATCACTATGTTTGAAAAATAATGCTGTGCTCAAAACCAATCCCAATCTGCAGAAGAAATTCAGCGAGAAGAGCAGGATCAGTGGGAGAAAAGAAGAACGGTCGACAATTCAGACCAGAACCTTCATCCGTCCTGATGAGTTTGGGCTTGAAATGTTACCTTTTTCTCCCACTGACACTGCTCGACCGGCTGACTTTGTCCAGCAGTTTACATTTGGCTTCAGAATCCAGCATCTGCAGTCCCCTACAAGCAAGACCACAGATATCCTGGAGGATCTCAGTGGACGAGCAGGAGGTGAAGATGCACAACCGACGGTTCAGGCCTGAGCCCTTCTCATCTTGAAATATCAATGAACGGCTTAAAACTGAAGGCAGTGGAAGGCTTCGTTAGAATTGTGTTTTTGCTTCCTGGTCTGCTGTTAGAAAGCTGCAGCTGCTCTGAGAACTGGTCCGATACGTCTTGGAGAAACTCAGCTGGTCACGCAGAACCCATAGGAAGTAAAAGGTAACCAATGTTTCAGGCCTGAGCCCCTCATCAGTACATCAAGAGACTAAAGACTGGAGACAGCCAGGGCGGAGGTGGGAAAACATCGGAAAACACACGTCCCTCTTCTTTGTTTCGTATAGATGCTGCGTGACCTGCTGAGTTTCTCCATCATATTTGTGTATTGCCCTCGACCCCAGCGACTAGATTTTCTTGTCCAGCTTGAGGCGATCAATATCCATAAACTATATCTCAATTGTACTTACATCTGCCTTGTAGGCCTCAGCTGTCCCACAGCTATCAAGTTCTTGAACCTCCCCATGGTAACCAAGTGATAACACACCGAGGATATCACAAAAGATCTGACTGACTGCTCGTTCTTTTGCATAGACGGTCAACAATGTAAAGGTGTAAAAGTTCCATATTGTCATGAAGTACTATATTTAGAATGTAACGTACATGAAACACTTTACCATTTGTCTACCACAAGGCAGACAGAGAGTCACCACTTTGTCCAGCGCCCCTCGCAGAAACCTACAGCACCTGGTGTTCCCAGGCGGTCTCCCCTCCAAATCCTGACCAGGTCTAAGCTTCCGAGATCAGTCAATCCCAGGCATATTCAGGTTATTAGGCTTCTGTGAATATTTATTATTTTTTAATTTAGGACAGAGATGTGGAGGGATTTCTTCAGCCAGAGGGTAGTGAATCAGTGGAATTTTTTCCCACAGGCAGTTATGGAGACCAAGTCATTGGGTGTTTAAGGCAGAGATTGATAGGTTCTTTATTAGCTAGGTCATCAAAGGTTATGGGGAGAAGATCGGGCAATGGGGAAATGGATTAGATCATGATTGAATGGCAGGGCAGACTCGATGGACTGAATGGCCTATTTCTGCTCCTATGTCTAATGGCAGGGGTGCCAAACTCAAATTCACAGAGGGCCAAAATTAAAAATTTGGACCAAGTCGTGGGCCGAACTAAATATTTACTGAAAATTTTCAACAACATCTGCATGTTTTCTCTTCTTTCAACATATGTAATGCTAAACTTTTTCTTATTAAAATAAATGTTTAATAATAGTTTTGGTTAAACTCTTTCCAGAAGAAGCATTAACAAATGAGAAATAAAATATTCAATAAATAATATTTCTCTATAGCCTTTAAGCTCATTTTAAATGTATTTTTATTCACAAGCCAACAAGTCAAAAAAATAACAACTTGCTTCAATGAAAATCCAATCTTTCAACGATGAACAGTCCAAAGTGAACCAAAGAAAATATTAATCCAAGCTTCGCTTGCTCCACTGTGATTTACTCTGATGCACCTGGGTCTAAACCAGATACTTGGCATCTCTTCTTAGATGCAAGTTCATCAAACTCTGGGGTCAGAGTTTGCCTCCCACCTGTCTTGAAAGGTCCTGTTTTCTGTCTTTCGTTTGGCCATTTTTCGTAAGGGGTTTATTACATGTGCGTTAGGCGACAGGTCGCAGATGCTATTGAAAGTAAAGAGAGGAGGTGGGGGCGATTAGTGGGCTGACGGGCCGGCGCCAACGCATTTGCAAAGCATTCTGGGATTTGTAGTATTAGCTGTGCATGTGCTAGACTGCCGCGGCGGCCAGCGGGCCAGCTCTAATATTTGATATGATCTTGCGGGCCAAATATAATTATATCACGGGCCAAATTTGGCCCGCGGGCCTGAGTTTGACATGTGTGTCTTATGGTCATAATAATCTTTTT
This sequence comes from Narcine bancroftii, assembly GCF_036971445.1. NCBI lineage: Eukaryota > Metazoa > Chordata > Chondrichthyes > Torpediniformes > Narcinidae > Narcine > Narcine bancroftii. Next base: position 367,962,671 of record NC_091470.1, on the reverse strand, counting down.
TTTTAATTATTTTGGCAACTTTTTTCTGAATATTTCATTTTAATTTTCATAGACTGGTAAAATTCAAACAAACCATATAATATTCTTTTAACATTCATGTAACATACAGAGTCTGCATTAATCCCCCACCTTCGTATGGTCAATTAAATTACATTATTACAATTAAATTAAATTTTCAAAAAATTTAAAAAACCTCAAAACGAAACCGAAAGAGACACTTCGCCTGCACCATGTCCCTCTTCTTTGATCACATTCATTTCCCTGCTGGGACAAGTTACTATCATACCCCTGTGTCAGTGGGAAGGGGGGAACTAATCAATCTGAGGGCCAATATAATTCTAGTAAGGTGGCCCCACCTTAACGAATATGTCATGTTTCTTTCTTAGATGGTATGGAAAATATACCGATGTACTATTCAATAATCCATTACTATGGAACAATTTACTATGTACTTCAACTCCACTGTTTATGGGAAATATTAATGTTATTAGTTAACAGCCACAGTATGTCGAAAAGTTGGCTGATTATAGTACGGGTCGATTTTGCTGACTCCAAAGCCTGCTAACTTTAAGGCACAAAGAGGGAAAATATTTTCAACCCCAAGGTTACACAATACTGCTAACTTTAAAACACACGTCCAGAGCATTCAATCAAATCTAAGAATATAATAGTGGGTTACAGACACTGGTAGAGAACAAGCATTCAAACAGGATGAGATCAGATAGGAGAAGATCAACAGGACAAGGTAGGGGCCACCATAGTGGCGAGTGATTTATTCTGAAACAGGCTGGGTACAAGAAGGTAAGTATAGCGCAAGGAGAAGTGATAAGAGTACCATGACCAATAAACACACCCAGGATAAGCTCATTGGTACAAAGCATCAAAGCCGAACACTGGGGGGGGTGTCTCTTAGCAACAGGCATTTTTTAATTACTATATACATTTACTTTGTATTGCTACAATTATTTTTTTATTACTTAAACATCTACTTTTACAATGTATCTCACTGCAAAGTTCTATGGCGAGCTCTCCACTGGCCACTGAGACAGAGGTGCACCAAAGAAGAGGGACAAGGACTGCCTAAAGAAATCTCTTGGTGCCTGCCACATTGACCACCGCCAGTGGGCTGATATCGCCTCAAACCGTGCATCTTGGCGCCTCACAGTTTGGCGGGCAGCAACCTCCTTTGAAGAAGACCGCAGAGCCCACCTCACTGACAAAAGACAAAGGAGGAAAAACCCAACATCCAACCCCAACCCACCAATTTTCCCTTGCAACCGCTGCAACCGTGCCTGCCTGTCCTGCATCGGACTTGTCAGTCACCAACGAGCCTGCAGCTGACGTGGACATTACCCCTCCTTAAATCTTCGTCCGTGAAGCCAAGCCAAAGAACTGCAAAGTATCCAACTGCGACCATATGTATCTATTTAGCAACCCTTGTACCATTTATGGATAAAATATAAGGGTGGCGAGAAGTGAGACGTAGCATGTAATAAGAACTTGACAAGACAGAGGAAACTCCAGTAAGGGGGGGGGAAAGAAAATAATAGTGCCAGAAAATGTCAGAACACGTGGTCTTGGGACATGATCAGATAAGTAAATAAATAATACAAGCAATAATGGTGGCAGATTGAGAATCAATTGAACAAGCAAGGTCAGGATTTGACATCAAAGAACGAAAGCATGCAGTGTTCAGTGAGTGATCAGTGACTTGTTCTCGGATTGCTTCAGCCTTTACTTGCCAATAAAGGTTTAAACTTGAAGAATGCTCCGTGTTGCCTGATTTGTTATTGTGCCACAGAAAACCACGACAATTGTAAGTGATTTTCTCCAGGGGAATGCAACTCTGCTTTTCCACATTCAATCGGGTGGTATTTAGTTGGGAGTCGGACTTCCATGAAACTGCTATTCACTTTCTGGCCATTGCCAAGGCGACCTTCACGAACGAAATTTGATATTTGGACATTCTAAAACTCACATCCCCAGTATCTCCCAGAAGGTACAACCTCTGAATCCTGTGGAAAATCCACTTTTGTTTTTTTTAGAATGTCCCCCAGGTCTTCCCAGAAAAATCTTATTTTTGTATATAACCAGGTGGACTGGACTAAAGTTCCAACCTCCACACCACACCTAAAGCACGTTTCTGAAATTTCTGGCTTTTATTTATATAATTTTTGTGATGTGAGCTACAACTGGTGCAAGAAATTGTATTGCACCCACCTGTATCTGGTGTGGACGACCCCCGTCATGCTGTCCAGACACAGGTCTCACCACCACTCTTCACTGATTGTGGTGCCCAAGTCCGACTCCCATCTCCCCCTCAACCTGGCTTCAGGCCCTCACTTTGGAATAGGTAATACATCTTAGAGATAAATTGATACAGATTCCCTTAGTGAATTAGAATCTCCACATTATTACATTTAGGTAGGGTCATAAATGTCCCAATTTTTCCCTTAAAAAGATCTTAATTGTAGGGTAGGGTAATGGAACTGTTGAGCTAGTACAGACTTTGTGGGACAAATGGTCACTTTCTTAAAATTTGGCTACCTACAATTCAATGGTGATGGAGAGGACATAGTACACCTTCAAACAAAGGTTTGGAACCCTCCCTAACCCCGTGACCCTCTAATTTTCTTCCATCCATGTACCTAAGGGTCTCTTAAATGCCCCCAATGTTCCAGCCTCCACCCCCACCCCAGGCAAGGCATTCCAGGCACCAAAACTCTCTACATAAAACAACCTACCCCTGATGTCTCCCCTAAACTTCCCTCCCTTCACTTTGCGTATGCGTCCTCGGGTGTTTGCTATTCCTGCCCTGGTTAAAAAGGTGCTGGGTGTCTATCAAGGTTTGGCTCTCTTGTAGACCTCTATTAAGTCTCTTTCATCTCCCCTCCCTCAAACACCCTACTCATACATTCCCCTTCCCACATTTACTCTTTACTCCCTCATTATCTCCTCCCAAAGCTCTCCTCCCCTTCCTTCCATTTTCCCTTTCCTCACCATTCTGACACCCGTACCCCACTCTGTCACTATCTTCTCCTCATAGAAACATAGAAATGGAGCAGGAGTAGGTCATTCGACCCTTCGAGCCTGTTCCGCCATTCAACGAGATCATGGCTGATCTTAAAGTTCAGTACCCCGTCCCCGCCTTCTCTCCGTAACCTTTAATACCCTTATACTGAAGAAATAGATCTAATTCCCTCTTAAATAGATTTAATGAACCTGCCTCTACTGCCCTCTGTGGCAATGAATTCCACAGATTCACCACCCTCTGGGTATAGAAATTCCTCCTCATCTCGGTCCTAAATGGTTTGCCTATTATCCTCAAACCATGGCCCCGGGTTCTGGATTTTCCCATCATGGGAAACATCCCATCCTGCCAGAATTTTATCTACTATACTGTCTCTCACTCTACCCTTACTCTCACTCCCTCACCCTCTCCTCCCAGTTCTCACCACAACTCTCTTCATTCCTCTCTCATTTTCCCCTCCCTTCCTCTCACCCTCTCCTCACATTCCTTTCCTCTCATCCTTCTTCGTTCCAGAGAAAGGCTCAAGTCTTGTCAACCTTCTCTCATCAGACATATTTTCCAATCTCCTCTGCACCCTCTCCATGGCTTCCACATCCTTCCTGTGACCAGAAGTGAACACAATACTCTGCATTGTCTGGCCTCACCAGAGATTTATAGTGTTGCAACACGACCTCTCGACTCTTGAACTCAATGCCCCCTATTTAAGACCAACACCCCACAGGCCTTCTTAATTATCCTATCAACCTGTGCAGCGATTTTGAGAGATGTATGAATTTGAACCCTGAGGTCCCTCTGTTCATCCACACTCTTAACTAACCATTAATGCTGTACTCAACCTTTCGGTTTGACCTTCAAAGGATGCATATCCTTTGCAACAATAATTGGTAGGACATTCAATTATTAATTACTGCTTACTGGACCTTGGTAGAATTCATGTTTATGCGATTTGATCTACTCACGTTCACTACTGATTGCCAAAACTGTTGCTGTGTAAGTCCCATTAATGACATGCAGAGACTCCCGGTCTATGACACCATTAAGAGTAATCTCTCCAGTATCCGAGTTAATACTTAACCAGTTAGCCACGTCAATATTCTTGGCGTACCTGTGGGCAATTTGGACAGTAGAGATTAGCATTTTGCATTTAAAAATAAAAACATTGAAGTGAAAGATTGAAAGCTGTGGAATTGCTTTACATACTTTGTCTTTTTACTTGATTCTCCAGAGTCAACCCTCACTGCCTGGTAAATGCCGATCACCTGAGTGGTCTTCTCAGAGGCAAAGCTCTCGGTAATCGTTCTCACTAATTTGGAGGGCTTAAATTCAATGCACTCTGGCAAATCTTTCACATGGACTTTTATGGCAATGGGCTGCAGTTGAATGGATTGAGAGATGGTGTGATGAAATGCTGCCTTGTTCTTTAATAGAATGACCAAATGCACCTGGCGCATTTCTTCATAGTTTAATGCCTGGCCAAGAAAATAATTCATTCTCAGTGAAAACAGAAAAGGGCAAAAGAGCTCAGAGTTGTATTTATTTTAAATATATACCGGTATTTCCAGCACGGTAACAGGCCCTTTCAGCCCATGAGGTCATGCCACCCAATTGGCCTACAACCCCTGGTACATCTCGAATGGTGGGAGGAAACCAGAGCATATGAAGGAAACCCACGCGGACATGGGGAGAACATACAAACTCCTTGCAGACAGTGCGGGATTCGAACCACGGTTCTGATCGCCGGCGCTGTAATAGTGTGATGCTAACTGCTACCCCAACTGTGCCATCCATAAAATATAGGTATATTATTTTTTAAATTTAGACATACAGCATGGTAACAGGCCATTTCGGCCCATGAGTCCCTGTCGCCCAATTTACAGCGAATTACCATGCACGCCTGCTACCTTTTGAACAGTGGGAGGAAACCAGAGCCCCTGGGGAAAACCAGACATGGGGAGAAATTACAAACTCCTTGCAGACAGCAGGGGATTCAAACCCTGGTCCCAATTGCTGGCGCTGTAAAGGTGCTGTGGTAATCGCTACGCAACCTTGCTGCCCTAATTTTAATTTTTAATATACATTTTAGAAAATCATGGTAAACCACTGTTATGCTTTGATTGGCGGCTGCCGGCTGGACCCGCCTCCTGAGACCAATCCTACCCATAGCCCTTTGCATGGTCCCCATTCCACTCTGCCTCGATCAGTCAATGAGGTTGACAGCTGTTCCAGTCCATAGTTAATAAAAGCCTATCGGTCTCACAACTCCAGTCTTTTGTGATTATTGATGGAGCATAGATATATCTATATCTATAGGGGAATCCTGCGTCATGGGCAAAATATTGGAGAGAATTCTTAAGGGCAGGATTTACTAGGATTTGAAGAAGTCCAGTCTTCTCAGAGATAGTCAGCGTGGCTTTGTGAAGGGAAGGTCATGCCTCACGAGCTTAATTGAGTTTTTTGAGGAGGTAACAAAAGTTGGGGCAGGAGATATAGTGGATTTTAGTGAGGGCTTTCACCAGGTCCCCCATGGGAGATTTGTTCAGAAAGTCATGAGGCAAGGGACCCAGAATTGGCTTGCCTGTAGAAAGCAGAGAGTAGTAGGGGATGGAAAGTACATTATTCTGCCTGGAGGTCAGTGACCAGTGGAGTTCCACAGGGATCTGTTCTGGGATTATTTGATTTTTAGAAATGACCTGAACGAAGAAGTAGAGGGATGGGCCAGTAAATTTGCAGATGATATGGAGGTTGGAGGTGTTGTGGCTCATGTTGAAGGTTGTCGTAGGTTACAACAGGATAGAGGCAGGATATAGAGTTGGGCAAAAAAGTGCAAAATGGAGATCAATCTGGAAAGTTTGAGGTGACGCATTTTGAAAGGTAAAACTTACTGGCAGAGTACTTGGTTAATTGTAGGTGTGAGAGAATGTTTTTGGGACATAAATTGGGGCAGGGTTTTTAGTGTAGGTCACAAACAAACATTTTAAAACAGATCTCATTTAAAATACTGGAGGACTGCTCATGCTAGACATGTCGGCCCCAGAACCTTTGCAAAAGCTTTGGAGAGGGCCCAAGAGACTTCACTAATGGATTGTTGTTTCCAAAAATCAACAGATGAAAGAACTTTTTGAAGCCACATTCTGTCTGGAGTGGAACTTGCTGTTTTAAAAGGGTCATGTGGTTTTGCAAGCAGAGAGAGTAAAACAGGCTTTCTTTCTGAGAGAGAGAGAGAGAGACACACACACACACACACACACACACACACACACACACACACACACACACACACACACACAGATGAGTTCTACAGTGTTACAGTCAGCAATAGCAGCTGTGACTGGAACAGGACAAGCTGGCAAGCTTGTGGAAAACCCCATTTGGAAGACCGGTTGTGAGTGCTTAGGGCAGCCTGGTCAAAGCTCCTGTGGTTCATGCAAGAGGAGAGGACTGTCTGCCTAATGTTTTGCTTGGAATAGGAGATACAAAAAGGCACTCTGTGCTGACCTAAAAGAAAGAGATGGGGCAAGTTTCATCAACAAGACACTGAAGTGGCTAATTAAAAAGGAATCAGTGCAGATGCTCTGGAACAACAAATGCCTCTCTGAAAACCAACAAGAACCTTCCTGAGCAGTAACCATTTACCTTTCAAGCCCCAAAGCCTGGTGAATTTTATAAAAGTTAAATTCTGTGCACAGTATAAGAATTGCCTGCAACCAGTGAACTTGGAGGAATAAGAAGTGAGATTGGACTATGAACCAAAGAACTTTAATGAACTTACACACACATTATATACACTTGCACTTAGAATTAGGTTAGTTAAGTCAATAGTGTTAATGTGTGATTCTGTTTTCATATTTAAAGATAATTAAAAGCAACTTTTGTTTAAGTAACCATTTGTCTTGGTGAATATCTATTGGTGCTGGGTTTTGGGGTCCTCTGGGCCCGTAACAGTAGGATACTTAACAGTGTGGAAGAACAGAAGGACCTTGGAGTATAAATCAATACCCCTCAAGATTGCTGTCCAGGTTGTTAGAATAGTTAAGGCTCATGGGATGTTGGTCTTAATTAATAGGGGGATTGAGTTTAAGAGTCTAACCACAAATCTCTACTGAGACCACACTATTACCCCTTTTACAGTACTATTAAAAGATGGAAATTAAAGGCAATAAAGGCAGGATGGTGGTCATTTTAATCCCATGTATTACCCACTAAGGCAGGCATTATCAGAGCTGACGCGCTTCACATTGGCTCCCGTCTAAAATGTCGCATTGACCAGGCTTTTCTTGGTTCAGTGTGAACAACCCAACCTGGCTTTAAACACGGGTTGTTCACACGCCAATTAAGTGGGATCTCTGTGTAAAAGGGGCATTAAGAGTTCTGGTCAGTTCTGGTCACCTCACTACGGAGAGGGTCCAGAGAATGCTTACCAGGAAGTTGCCTGGATTGGAAAATGTGTCTTGTGAGGCAAGGTTAGTCACGCTTTTCTCTTTGGAGCAAAAAGGATGAGAGCTGACATAATAGATGCCCACAAGATTCTGAGTGGCATAGATAGGGTGGACAGCTCTAGCTTTTTCCCCAGGATGAGGAGACATCAGGGGTAAGTTGTGGGTGCCTTGAATGCAGGAGTGGTGGAGGAGGCTGGAACATTTAAGAGTTTCTTAGACAGGCACATGATTGAAACAAAAATAGAGGGTTGTGAGCTGGGTAATATTTAGGGAGAATTTATAAGATTTAGAGTAGGTCACATACATTCACACGTTTTAAAACAGATCTATTTGAAAGACTAAAGACACATTGCAGGACACAAGTAGATGTTAATTGAACTGACATCATAAAATGGTTGACCAGTACCCTTCAAAGTGCTCACAAAAAATGAAGGTCAATTCTGGATTGTTTACTTAAGATAACAACTTGAGAGTTCTTTCTTCTTTCAAGTTGTTATCTTAAGTCAGAAAGGTGGGGGTTTTGCAAGACATGAGTCACATGCTCTCTTTGGAGTTTCAGTTGGAGAGAGAGAGAGAGAGAGAGAGAGATGGAGGACAAGCTCTCTTAGTCAGTGTGTGGGGGACACTAAACAATGCAATCCAGGAAGAACTGATGAAAAGTTCCAAAAGCAGTGGATGGCTGGAAGTGCGATCTGTCTGATGTTTCTATTGGAATAAGTGGAACAGAAAGAAATTCTGTGATAGCCTAAAAGAAAGAGGTTACCATCTTGAAAACCCTGATGGGGCAAGTTTCATCAGCGAGACCCTTAGGTGACTAATGGTGGTACTGTGGTGGCTCACCACAAGGCAGGCAAACTGGCCCCACTTGTAAGCCACATGGCGGGGCAGCCGGCCAAAATGGCGCCATTGGGGGTTTCCCTTCTTTCCAGCTCGGGCCTCAGAAACGCGCGTTTGGGGACCACGTGATGCCCGGATGATGTCAGCGCCCTCCAGCACGGTTCTCAGCCAGGTCCGGGCTGGGAGTATACGTGCAGCCCAGCAGCCTGCAATAAACTAGTCTGCTCACTGAGCTCAACCCATCTGGTTGTGTGTGTTATTGCAGGAACAGTGTGCTGCCGCTACAATTGATGACCCTGACTGGTTCAATCATCTTTGAACCCATCATGAGCAAGCCTGGGATCAGCTCTATAGCCATAAAACTGCCTGAATTCTGGGTTCAAGAGCCGGAGACCTCGTTTGGCCATGCGGAGGTCCAGTTTCACCTCCGCCAGATTTCGTCCGACACGACCAAATTCTACCATGTCGTCGATGTCCTGGACCAGGCCACCGCCAGATGCGTGCTGTACCTTGTTCAACACCCACTTGCCGAGGACAAGTACGAAACCATCAAGCGAGTGCTTACCGGGTCCCTCGGACTATCCAGACACCAAGGTGCCGCTCGGATGCTGCACTTCGACGCCCTGAGGGACAGGTCCCCGATGGAGCTGATGAACGAGATGCTCGCACTCATGGGTGAGCAGACCAACTGTCCACACTTCGAGCACATTTTCCTCGACCATATGGCTGGGGACATCCGGCCGCTGCTGGTCCAGGAGAGCTTCACCAACCCGAGGAAGGTCGCCCAGAAGGCTCAAGTGCTATGGCTCACACGATTCTTGGAAGGCTCAGTGGTCCAGCAGGTCACGAGGGATGGGCATGACCATGCCAAGCCCGCCCCTAGTGCTGTGGTAGAGCATCCAGCCCCTGCAGGAGCCCCCAAGAGCATAACCAAGGCCGCAGCATCCGCTTCAGGCCTCTGCTTTTACCACCAGCGCTGGAGAGCCAAGGAAGTGTCGTCAGCCCTGCTCTTTCCAGGGAAACGACCAGGCTGGCTGCTGTTAATGGCTGTGGCGGCTGGCCAAGGACACAGCCTTTTCTACCTGTGGGACTCAGTCAGCGGCCTGTGGTTCCTCGTTGACACTGGAGCCCAGATCAGCATCATCCTGGCCACGGCCATCGAATCCAGGAACTGACCTCGTGGTCCTCCCCTCAGTGCAGTCAATGCAACAGCAATCCAGATGTATGGAGACAAGACAGTCCACTTCCAGATCAGCCAACGGAATTTCACATGGAGGTTCACCGTTTCGTCCCTCCCGACTGCCATCCTGGGTGCAGACTTCCTCCACGCGCACGGGCTTCTGGTGGACATTCGAGGTAGGCACCTGGTGGACGCCCGTACCTTTCAGGCCTTTCGCCTTGATGATGCCCGCTCAGAGCAACCGCAGATGGCCTCGATCAGCATGCCCAGAGATGAGTTCCAGCAAATCCTAGATGAATTCCCGACACTCCTCAAGCCACAGTTCTCCGCGTGTTCCACCACATCCCCACCCAGGGCCCGCTGGTTCACGCCAAGGCTCGTCAGCTCCTGCCTGACAAGCTCCAGGTAGCGAAGGAGGAGTTTTCCTGTTGGAGCTGGGGATCATTTGGTGGTCCGACAGCCCGTGGGCCTCACCACTCCACCTGGTCCCGAAAGCCTCCAGCGGCTGGCATCCCTGCGGAGACTATCGACGGCTCAACGAGGCAACCGTTTCTGACCATTACCCCATCCCTCACATCCAGGACTTTATGGCAAACCTGCACGGCCCGAGGGTCTTCTCCAAGGTTAACCTGGTGCACGGATATCACCAGATCCCGATGCACCCTGAGGACATATACAAGACAGCCATCATCACCCACTTTGGTTTGTTCGAATTCCTGCGCATGCCGTTCGTGCTCAAGAATGCCGCTCAGACCTTCCAGCACCTCATGGACTCTGTGGGCAGGGACTTGGATTTTGTCTTTATTTATTTGGACGACATCCTCGTCGCCAGCAAGGACTGGGAGCAACACAAGGCCCAACTGCGTGCCCTTTTCTCCTGGCTGGCCAACTTCGGCCTAACCATCAACCCAGCCAAATGCCAGTTCAGGAAAGAATCCATGCAGTTCCTGGGCCATACCATCACGGCCAAAGGAGCCACGCCCACAGCTGTGAAGGTCACCGATATCAGGGAGTTCCCATGCCCGGACAGCCTCAAGGGGCTGCAGGAGTTCGCGGGTATGGTCAACTTTTACAACCGCTTCATCCCGGGAGTTGCACGCATCATGCAGCCGCTGTTCGCCCTCATCGCAGCCAAGCACAAGACACTCGCTTGGAACCCAGAAGCCTGCAACGCATTCGAGGCCACCAAGGATGCCCTAGCGAACTCCACCATGGTCGTCCACCCGCACACCGACCTGCATATGGCACTCTCTGTCGATGCCTCTGCCACAGCCGTCGGTGCCATCCTGGAGCAGCAGGTGAATGGACATTGGAAGCCGCTGGCATTCTTCAGCCGCCTGCTCCGCCCACCGGAACGCAAGTATAGTGCCTTCGACCGCGAGTTACTGGGCATGTACCTGGCAGTGCGACATTTCCACTATTTTTTGGATGGGAGGACTTTTACCATTTTCACAGACCACAAACCCGTCACCCAGGCACTTGCAATGGCAAAGAATCCCTGGTTGGCCCGCCAGCAGCGTCACCTCTCCTTCGTGTTGAAGTTTACCACTAACATTCGGCACAAGGCGGGGAAGGACAATATGGTTGCCGATGCACTCTCGCGACCGGCCATCTGCGCGCTGACACCCGGCCTTGACTTCGACCAGCTCGCCCGGGACCAGAAAGCTGATGAGGAGACGAGGGCCTTCAAGACCGCCATCACAGGCCTGCGGAGACCTCCTGACTCTGAGCAGTGAAGGCACCATCCTGTGCAATATCTCCTTGGGCACCCTGCAGCCAGTGGTTCCCCAGCAGTGGCGCAGGTAGGTCTTCCGTCACATCCCCGACCTTTCACATCCGTCCATCAGGTCCACGGTCCAGATGGTGGCAGAACAATTCGTATGGCATGGGCTGCAGAAGCAGATCGTGGGCTGGGCCAGAACATGCACCCATTGCCAGACGTCTAAGGTGCACAGGCACACCAGGGCGCCTGTACAGGAGTTTGAGCACGTCCGGGAACGGTTCATCCACATTCATGTGGACATCATCGGGCCCTTACCCGTTTCCTGGGGCAACCATTACCTGTTTACGGTGGTGGACCGCACCACTCGCTGGCCCGAGGCGATCCTGATGCCAGACGCCTCCACCAACTCCTGCTCCCGAGCCCTGTTGCATGGTTGGATCGACCGGTTCAGCGTCTCGGCTCACCTTACCAGCGATCAAGATGCCCAGTTCACATCTACGCTCTGGGCACAGCTCGCCAACAGGTTGGGGATACAGCTACACTGCACCACAGCCTACCACCCGCAGGCCAATGGACTGGTCAAACGTCTGCACCGCCACCTTAAGTCGGCGCCCATGGACCACCTCAACGTTCCCGACTGGACGAACGAACTGCCTTGGGTGCTCCTGGGCATCCGCTCCACTCCCAAGGAAGATCTGCTGGCGTCATCAGCTGAGCTGGTCTACGGTGCGTCGTTGCCACTACCTGGTAAGTTCGTCAACATACCTCACAATCCCTAGCGGTCGCCGCATGAACTACTTCCTCACCTCAGGGCACGGTTGGACTCCTCCGAACCCCCACTGCCACCCAGGCATGGCACCCACCCGACTCAAGTTCCTGGCGAGCTGCTTTCCGCGGAGTTGGTTTTTATTCGGCTGGGCACGACCACGGCACCTTTGCAGTGACCGTACGAGGGGCCGTACAGGGTTATACAGCGTTCCGGCTCGATGTTCACGCTGGATTTGGGCGGTAGGCATGAGCTGTTTACCATGGGCAGGTTGAAGCCAGCACACCTCGATCCCACCGAGCCCGTGGTCATTCCCCAGCCCAAGAAGCGAGGCCGCCCGGCAAAAAAGGACATTGGTGCCGGTTCTGGGGCTATGTGGCGGCTCACCACAAGGCAGGCGAACTGGCCCCGCTTGTAAGCCACGCGGTGGAGCAGCCAGCCAAAATGGCGCCGTCGGAGATTTCCCTTCCTTCCAGCTCGGGGCTCAGAAACTCGCGCTTGGCGACCACATGACGCCCGGGTGACATCAGCGCCCTCCAGTGCAGTTCTCAGCCAGGTCCGGGCTGGGAGTATAAGTGCAGCCCAGCAGCCTGCAATAAACTAGTCTGCTCACTGAGCTCAACCTGTCTGGTTGTGTGTGTTACTGCAGGAGCCAGTGTAGCCACTGCTACAGTACCTCAGTTGTGGAAGTCCTGAAGCAACAAATCTCTCTCTGCAAACCCTACAAGATCCTTCCTGAGCGGTAAAGCACTAAGCCTGGTGAACTTTATACATGTTAAATTCTGTGCACAGTATGGTGATTGCCTGCAACCAGAGAACTTGGAAGAAGGAGAAGTGATACTGAACTGTGAACCAAAGAACTTTTCTTAAATACACACACACACACACACACACACATTTAGAATTAGAAGGGGGTAATTTGGGATAGTATAAGTATAGAGTTAAGTTAGTTTGATTCTATTTTCAGTTTGAAGTTGATTAAAAATAACTTTTGTTTTGAAAGCCACTTGTCTTGGTGAATGTCTATTGCTGTTGGGTTTTGGGGTCCTTTGGGCTCGTAACAGGAGAGTTGAATTTTTATTTGGGCCAGTATATATGGGACAGCACCACATCATGGACCAAAGGGCCTGTACTGTGCTGTAATGTTCTATTTACTTTGGATGACCATGTACTGTATATATTTTGCTTGTGTGCAGGGTGTGCTCTGTGTGCCGTCGAGTTGTACAATCAACTTGAACTATTGTCGCTAGACTGATCCTTGGGGCGGAAGGACTGATGGTTGAAGAAAGATGGAATAGACTGGGGTTATACTCCTTGAGATTTGGAAGAATGAGACGGGATCTCTTAAAGGCAGATAATATTCTGAAGGACGAGAAAGGATAGATGCAGGTAGAATGTGGGGATGTTCAGATCAAGGGGGAAGCAATTTCAGACTTAGAGGAGGAGAAAATTCTTCTTCATAAAGTTGTGAACTTGTGGAATTCCTTCCCACAGGAAGTTGTTGAGGCCAGTTCGTTAGATATATTCAAAAGGGAGTTGGATGTGGCCCTTATGGTTAAAGGGATGGTGGGTGGGGGGGGTTGACAGAAAGCAGGAATAGGGATGATGTCAGTTGATCAGCCACTATTCTGTACTCCTTGGAGTTCAGAAGAATGAGAGGGGGTGGGTGGTGGGGGAGACCTCGTGAAAGGATTTTGAATGTTGAAAGGCCTGGACAGAGTAGATGTGGCAAAGTTGTTCCCCATGTTGGGGGAGACTAGGTCAAGAGGGTGCAACATCAGAATGAAGGTTGCCCATTTGGAGCAGATAGGCAGAGGAATTTCTTTGGCCAGAGAGCGACGAACCTCTGGAATCTGCTGCCACAGGAGACCAGGTTGTAGGGTGTATGTAAGGCAGAGATTGTTGTGTATCTGAATAGTCAGGGTATCTATGGTTATGGGGAGTAGGCCAGGGAGTGGGGCTGAGTGGGTGGAGGCATCAGCTCTTGATGGAATGGCGATAGCTTATGGTCGTGTTGAATGGCAAAGCAGGCTTGAAGGGCTGAATGGCCTACTGCACCTATATTCTATGATTTTATCTTCATTGCATGGGAGACACCCACATTTCTGGGTCTACAGATTGAAGGACATGTGAAGCCAATAAATTATTACAACAAACTTGTAGTTTTGTCCACAAGCAAATAATGCAAGTTAGTGTCAACTCCAGTTTTAGAAAGGTGGGAGGAAACTGAACCCCCGGAGAACACGGGGAGAGCATACAAACTCATTACAGATGGAACGGGATTCCCCCCCACCCTTCAAAATGTACAGAGTTTGTAGGTCAATTGGATATATTTGGGTGGTATGAGCCGCATGGGCCAAAAGGGCCTATTACCATGCTGTCTGTCTACAATTGGCCCCTACCCTTCTAAACCCTTCGCAACAATTTGGTCTATATCTTTCTAAGCCTTCCACGATATATGTAATATTCAAACTGTTTCACATGGTTTGCCATCTTACCTTCTGAATGATCAAGATTCCTTCATTCGTTTGATTGTTTACTTCAATCCTGAAATAGTCCTGTTCGTTACCTTTAATGATTTCAAAATGCCCCAACCAGTTATCACTGAACTCCAGATCCTTGTCATGCACTTTCAAATGAATGGCATCGAAATACTTGGTATTTTCGTTCACAGTTATCTCATACTGAAATGGAGAACATAGAAACATAGATCAGTACAGCACAAAAAGAGGCCCTTCAGCCCACAATGTCTGTGTTGGACATGATGCCCAAGTTAAACTGAAACTGCTTCTTGCAAATGATCCCCTGCAGAGGCTTCTGAAATGCTGTTATTGGATTGCTTGGATCTCTACCCCAGTACAGTGTTCTGGCCAACCATCACTCTGTGCAAAATGTGTCCTATCACATGTCCACACAAGATTTACCAGGATGTTGCCTATAATTCAGGAATTGAGTTACAGGGAAAGATTCAACAGGTGAGGACTCTATTTCCAGGAGTGTAGAAGAATGAGGGAAGATTTGATGGAGGAATTTAAAATGATAGAATAAATATACTGTAGGTCGGCTTTTTCCACTGAGGCCAGGGTGAGATACAAACCAGAGGAGATGGATTAAGGGTGAAAGGGGAAAGGTTTATGGGAAACATGAGGGGGGGGGAATTTCTTCAGACAGAGAGTGGGGGGAGAGTGGATCGAGCTACCAGTTGAAGTGGTGAATGCGGGCTCAATTTTAATATTTAAGAATTACAAGAATGGGAGGGGAATGGAGGGCTATAGACTGGGTGTAGGTTATTGGGACTAGCAAAAGAATACTTTGGCACAGACTAAAAGGGCCAAAGGGACTGCTTCTGTGTGGCAACATTCTATGCTTCTATCTCCTTTATACTCCCCCCTTCCCCCCACCCCCACCTCACCTTAAATGTTTGTCCTTCAGAATTTGACAATTTCACCCTGGGACAAAGATTATTCCCATCTCCCCTCTCAATGTATCCTCAGTTTATAAACTTCCATCAAGTCTCCCCTGAGCCTCTGATCTCCAGAGAAATCAGCCCAAGATTGTCCGACATCTCCCCCTAATTCAAACCCTCTGATCCAGGAAACATCTCCTCTATAGGTCTTTTTACACAGAAAACCCACTTAATTGGCACGTGAACGACCCATCTTTAAAGGGAGCTTGGGTCATTCACACGGAACCAAGAAATTCTGGGTCAGAGCAACGTTTTACATAAGCCTCGTGGAATAAAAGCAGGCTGAACCTGTAGCATTACACAGTGTTAACCCTTTTCGACAGAAGCTGTTGTGAAACACATTGGCTCTTATGCTACCTACCTTGGTAGGTATCAGACACAGCATGAAAATGAACCTCCCCCCCCACCACGTTACATTTATACAGGTCGATGAAGTGGTTAAAAGGCAGTTGATTCCTGCCTTAAACTGCTGTGTAAAAGGAGCTACCGTGCCTCTTTAAAAGCATCCACACACTTCCTGTAATGGGGCGACCTGAATTACACACAGTATTCCAATTGCGGCCGAACCAGAGTTTAGCCCAGTGAAGCAAGTAAATCTGCAGACGTTGTGATCATAGTAAACGCACAAAAGTTCTGGAGAAACTCTGCAGGTCCTGCAGAGACCAGATGAGACAAAGATTTAGACAGTAGCACCCTTATTGCCCAACTCATGAGCTATGTAAAAGGGGAATCGGGGAAGGTGGATTTCAGTGTTCACGCTGAAAGTGGATCACCGTTTACGTAGCGAGCCGCCTTCCCGGGGAAAAAGGGGTACCGCCCTCTGCAGGTGACACAAAGATAGGCGGCGTAGTGGACAGCGATGAAGATTTCAAAAGCTTGCAGAGGGATCAGCTAGAAAAATGGGGCAAAAAATAGCCGATGGGATTTAATACAGACAAGTGTGAGGTGTTTCTATTTGTGAGGGCAAACCAAGAAAGGAGATAGTGTGCTGAATGTCTGCCAAGCTGCCTGTCTCCCCTCTGGCAAGCCTTGCTGTACTAACATTGGCTGTGCATTATCTCTACTGATAAGGACACTCCCCTTGGGTATAACTGTATATGCACCTATTGTCTTTCATTATTGTACCGTTAGTTTATGGTAATAAAAGCCATGATTATTGTTTGACTGCATCGTCTTTGTCTACTTCATCAACTGGCGCTTCAATTTTATTAGCAGGAATGGATGCAGCCCTCAAGCCGGAGCGGCTGATAACCGACCAGTCTGCCCCGAGGGCCAGAGAAATTTTCAACCACTGGATTGATTGTTTCGATGACTACATGGCTCCAAACTACATTGTCGATGAGGCGATACAGTGGAGCCACCTGAATTCTCTGCTGGGTGAGGTCCCTTTCACCGTAGCGCAAGGAGCTACCACTCTGGCTATAGCCCGGGAACGTCTGACTGTTTACTATGAGGCACCAGGGAACGTAGTGCTTGCTCGACACCAGTTGCTGACTAGACGCCAGAAACCCGGGGAAAGTGATGCTGCCTATGCACTGGCTCTCGACTCGCTGGCAAACAAAGGTGATGTCAGGCCAGTCAATGTGGAACAACACCGCAATGACTTGAAGCTGGATGCTTTTGTCAACGGGATTGACTCCAGTTACATCCAACAGAGGCTGCTGGAGACGGAGCCCTTAACCTACGACCCAGCAATCATTCTAGCCAAAACACTGAGAAGCACCATGCGATCCAGTGAAATGCTAGAAAACGAAAAAGAAACATCCAGGAGTGCTGGAACCCCAAAGGAAAGAAAAAGGCGAACTCTTGAAAAATTCTACTTCTGTGATAAGAGCTGACGCCCCAGACAGAAGTGCCCGGCTCGATTTGCTACCTGCAGCTATTGTGGGAAACTCGGCCACTTCGCTAAAGTGTGTTAGGCGAAAGGTACTCCCACTGAAAAGAAGAAGAGAAGCACCAAGAAAATGTGTCCTGGAGCAGCCAGGACAACTGTGAAAAGGGGGAATCTTGAGACGAGCAGGCTGAATCGACTTCAAGTGATGGCAAGGTGAGATCCCCTGTGATAGCTCAATTGACTGTAAAGCTTGGGGAATGTTATGGACTGGAACAGTCGACTATGAAGGGGAGATGAATGGTGAGACTCTTGATTGTCTAATAGACTCGGGGAGTACTGACTGCTACATCCACGAGAGAGTTGCCAGAGCCTTAAATTTGCAGAAAAAGCCAGCGAACCGAAAGATATCGATGGCTTGTAGTGAACTTACAAAAACTGTACGGGACAAGTGGAAAGTTACTTTATATTTGCAGGGACATTCATTGCCTGGCTGATATGTGGCTCTTTATTATGCTGGAGCTCTGTGCCCATGTTACTGGGGTTAGATATTCAATCTCAGATGAACAGTGTAGTGTTAAATTTCGGTGGGCCACTACCCACACTTGCCATCCCCCGCGCTAGTTCCTGCGGTCTGTCTGCATTAAAGATCAAAACTCCTTCCTTTTACAGTGATTTATCCCCGAGTGTCAGCCGATTGTCACTAAGAGCCATTCTTACAGCAAAGAGGATCGTGAGTTTATCAAAGCGGAGACCCAGAGTCTGCTTAAAGAGCGAGTAATTGAACCTAGTAAGAGTCCGTGCCGGCCCAAGTGGTAGTCGTGAAAAATCACACTAAGAGACGACTGGCTATTGACTACAGCCAGACAATCAACCGTTACACGAACCTGGATTCCTACCCCCTGCCACGCTTCAATGAAATAATTAATCAGATAGCACAAAACAAAGTGTCCTCCACTATCGACCTCAAAGCAGCTTAACACCAAATCCCCATTAAGATAAGGGAACGGCCCTACACGGCTTTTGAGGCTGCATTGCACAGTTGACATTCATTACCGGTTTACAGTTCTTTATCTGATTATAACACTTCTTTATCTGATTATATGTATTTGCTATATAGAGTTTTTTTTCACTACCGATAAGGGGTAATTCTACCGTGCCCACAGGAAAAGAATCTCAGAGAGGTATGTGATGGCATGCAAGTATTCTGCCAATAAATCTAAAATACAGGAGTCTCTGGGTTATGACAGATCTTGAAGAAATCTGCAAATTCTCCCATAAATGTTTCAAGGTTGGAAAGTTCGAAGGTGACACACACAGCCGAGGGTATCAATAAAGGGATATCAATTATTTGAATAGCGGAACTGGTTGAAAGAGCAGAACATCTCCCTCCTGGAAAATGATTCCAATGTCATGTTCTGTTTAAAAATAACTTACCCTAGATCAGGGTTTCCCAAACTTTTTCTTTCCACTCACATTCCACCTTAAGCAATTCCTATTCCGAAGGTGTTTGGTGATTAGTAAGGGATTACTTAAGGTGGTAGGTGAGTATTTTAACCACTGTTTTAATTGTACCTTGACTCGATTGTAACTCCAAAGGAAATGGGCCAAGGACAGTTTTTCTCATGGAAAATATTTCAGTAACAATTGAGTCTGGAGCAGTGATTCTCAACCTTCCCTTCCCACTCGCATCCCACCTTAAGCAGTCCCTTACTAATCACAGAGCACCGACGGCATAGGGATTACTTAAGGCGATTATGTGAGTGGAAAGAAAAAGTTTGGGAAACCCTGCTCTAGATGTTTGATGGGCAAGAACAGAGAATATTGAAGCACTGTTCAGGCCCTTCACCCCACGAAGTTGTGCCAACCTATGTAATCTAATCCTTCTCTCCCTCACACCCAGAACCTTTTATTTTCCTTACATCCATGTGGCTTTTCAATATCCCCATTGTACCAGCCTCCACTAATACCCCCATCAATGCATTCCAGGCACCCACCACTCTCTGTAAAAAATAAACCTTACTTCTGATGTCTCCCCTCAACTTTCCTCCACTCATCTTAAACTAATGTCCTCTGCTATTTGTTATCGTCACCCCAAGAAGAAATAACTGACTGTCTGCCCTATCTATACCCTTAAGTCACCTTTCCTTCTTCTTGGTTCCAAGAGATAAGCTCGAGATGAGTCAACCTTGCTTCGTGTGACATGTTCTCCATTCCAGGCAACATCTTGCCACATCTCCTCTGCACCCTCTCCAAAACATTGATGTAATGAGGTGACCAGAAGAAATTCAATATTCCAAGTGTGGACTAATTAAAGTTTTGTAGAACTGCAACATTACAAGATCACCAGATAAAGGAAGAGAAATAGGCCATTAGGTCCATCGAGTCTGTTCCGTGACTCTACACTAAGCTGAACTATGCTCACACCTAGTTCCAATTTCCAGCCTTTTCCCCATATCCCTTGACTAATGAGCTACTTATCCATTTCCTGTTTAAATTCTCCCAATGATCTGGCCTCCACCGTTTATGCGACAGTGAGATCCACAGATCCACGACCCTCTGACTAAAGAAGTTCTTCCTCATCTCTATTTTAAATGGATAATGTGACCCCTTGTCCATGATTCACCCACCAAGGGAAGCATCCTATTGACATCCACTCTGTCAAAACCTTTCAAAATTTGAAATATCTCTAGGAAATCCCTTCTCATTCTTCTATATTCGGATGAATACAATCCAATGTTCATTGTACGTTAGCCCTTGTATTCCAGAAATCATCCTAGTAAATCTCCTGTGCACCCTCTCCAACAACATCACATTCTTTCTAAGATAGGGGGCCCAAAACTGCACACAGTTACTCCAAATGGGGTCTCACCAGTGCCCCAAAGACCCTCATCAACACCTCTCTACTCTTATACACTATTCCTCTTGAAATGAATCCCAACCTAGCATTCGCCTTCTTCACTACCAATCCCACCTGGTCACTAACTTTTAGGTTTCCCTGCACAAGGACACCCAGGTCCCTTTGACCTTCTAAGGATTGAATTTTCTCCCCATTCAAATAGTATTCAGCTTGTTTATTTCCACTGCCAAAATGTAGAACCGAACACTTATCAACATTGTACTTCATCTCCCATATTTTATCCCTTTGCAACTTCATGGTTTCTTCAACACTTCCTGCTCTGCCACCTATCTTGGTGTCATCTGCAAATTTGGCCACAAAACCATTCATTCCATAATCTAAATCATTAATGTAAATTGTAAACAGCAGTGGCCCAAAGACCGACCCCTGCGGAACACCGCTTGTTACAGGCAGCCATCCTGATGGGATCCCTTAATTTCAACCCTTTGGTTCCTGCCTATCCAGTCTAATATTGTCACCATAATTTCATGTGGGCCCTCATCTTATTTATCAGCCTAGCATGCGGTACCTTATCGAAAGCCGTTTGAAAATCCAAATATTCAACATCCACAGTCTCCCCTTTTTCTATCCTAGAGATTTCTTCAAAAAACTCTAATTAGTTGATCAGGCAGGATCTACCCTTTAAAAGACCATGCTGACTTGGACCTATCCAGTCATGCTTCTCCAGGTATTTCATAACCTCATCCTGGAGGATCTTCCCAACCATTGACATCAAACTAATCGGCCTAGTTTCCTTTTTTCTGTTTCCCACCTTTCTAAAACAGTGGAATCACATTTGCAACCATCCAACCCCCTGAAATCACGCCAGAGTCTATTGATTTCTGGAAGATCATCACCAATGGGTCCACAATCTCCAAGGCCACCTCTTTTAGAACCCATGGGTGCACTTCATCCGTCCAGGAAATTTATCAATCTTTGCCTAGCACAATTTCTCTAGTAATCTTAACTGTATCCAACTCCACTCCCTGAAGCCTCTGCCTGTCAGGGATACTACTAATGTCTTCCACAGTGAAGACTGATGTAAAATATTGATTTAGTTCTTCTGCCATCTCTTTATAACCCATTATAATTTCCCAAGCATTGTTCTCTATCAGTCCTATGTCAACTCGTGTCTCTCTTTTATTCTTCATATATTTAAAAAACTCAGTATCTTTTTCTATATTGTTTGCCGATTTCCTTTCATCTCATCTTTTCTTTCCTTATAACTTTCTTTGTCTCTTTCTGTGAGTTTCAAAAGGAATCCCAGTCCCCTCATTCCCCACCAGTTTTCGCTTCCTTGTCTGCCCTCCCCTTTGCTTTGATCTTGGCCTTCACTTCTTTTGTTCGCCACATTGGTGCCATCTTCCCTGTCCTTCCCAATCCCCTGCCATGTTGAAATCCCCCAGAATTATTTTGATATTACCCTGTGACATGCCCTTTGTATTTCCAGCTGTAACTCATAGTCCACTTCTCAGCTGCTGTATGGTCTTTTACCCTTGATATTTGTTAGTTCAACCCATACTGATTCTACCACTTTAGACCCTATGTCCCTTCTTTCTATTGATTTAATGTCATTACTTACTGTCAGAGCCACCCCTTCACCTCTACCCACCAGCCTATCTTTGCTATAAACTGTATATCCTTGGACATTGAGCTCCCAATCACATTTCTCATTGAGCCATGTTTCAGTAATGGCCACAATGTCATGTCCCTTGAACTCAATGCCCTGACTAATGAAGGCCAACACACGATGTATCTTCTCAACCACCCTATCAACTTGTGTGGCAACCTTGAGGGATCTGTGGTCCTGGACACCAAGATTTATCTGTCCCTCCACTGTGTTAAGAATCTACCATTAACCATGAACTCCGTCTTCATGTTTGACCTTTCGAAGTGCATCACCTCACTCTTGTCCAGATTGAATCCCATCTGCCCAACTCTGCATCCTGCCTACTTCCTGTTGCAACCTACGACAACCTTCTACGCTGTCCACAACACCTCGAACCTTTGCACTGCCACTTAGTTGAATAAAGTCTTGGTCAGAACCTTACCGTAGTCTGTTCCACAGTAGGAATATTGTCATTAACATCCAAAATCTTGATCTGTACAGTCGCTGATGCTTTCAATCCTTTCTCACTTCCATCCATGTCCTTTGCTTCAACAATGAAGGTGTAGAAATCTTGCATCTTAAACAGAAATAGTATTAAAGACCTACTCCCCCAAAGATCTTGTCAATATTTAAAATAAATGTGTTCCTTTACACATCAATCAATTAAATCAAAATTAATTGTGAATAGTTTATGTTATTATTGATAAAGGGGACAAGGGAATGAAAATTAGCATTTATTATTTGTTCTCAGTTTATTTCATGTCCAAGTGAGAAATTTCTCCTGTAATACTCTGCACCATTCTTGCAAATAAAAATATTTTCTTCATTTGTTGCCTTTTCATCTTCCAGAATCTAACAGTTCAAGATTCAAGGTTCTTTTATTGTCCAGTGCACAAATTACACTAACTATGTTCTCCATTGTTTGTACCGTAAAGACACACCAAGAGATGCCACAGACCAGGTGCACCTTTCAAGTTGAGAAAGAGTCCCTTCAGAGACTCCGAGTGTCTGTGGATCCTGTGAACTCCTCCGATGCTGCTTCCTCCTACGCCCGCCCCCCACCCCCCCCACTCCGCCAGAACATTCGTAGCCGCACAGCCTCCTGTGTGGTCCAGTGGTGACCCCTCGCACAAGACAAGCCAATTTAAATTTAGACATACAGACCCTTTGGGCCCATGAGTCCATGTTGCCCAATCAGACGGACCAACTGACCAACATCTGGAGGAAACCCACGTGGACACATAGAAACATAGAAAATAGGTGCAGGAGTATGCCATTTGGCCCTTCAAGCCTACACCACCATTCATTTTGATCATGGCTGATCAGTACCTGGTTCCTGCTTTCTCCCCATACCCCCTAATCCCCTTGGCCACAAGGGCCAAATCTAACCTACACTTAAATATTGACAGGCCTCAACTACTTCCTGTGGCAAAGAATTCCACACATTTACCACTCTCTGACAGAGTGCACCAATTTTCTATGTTTCTATGTGTCCACGTGGGTTTCCTCCAGACGTTGGTCTGTTGGTCAGTTGGTCCGTCTGTGGGGCAGAGACGTCTAGTTTATTGTCCCTGGCGAATGCGAGAGATGGAATCGGAAGGAGAATTGGTGGCAATGGGCTGGGACGGGGTGAGATTAGGATTAGTACAAGCGAGAGCTTAATGGCCATCACTAACATGATGGGCCGAAGGGCCTGTTTCTTTGTCGTACATCTCACCAGCTCTGCACGGCAACAAACAAATGAGAAGTATTTTCACTAACCTCCCGGTCGAGAGAAGAGTCTGTCACTTTGATTTCTCCATTAATTGTGCCATAAAATGTTGCTTTAACACTCTCTGTTTTGATCTTATAATGAATCCTGCCATTTTTGCCTTCATCTTTATCTGTGGCTATTACCTTTGCTGCAATGGTACCTGGTAGGAAAATAAGACCAACAGATTTACATCCAAACTTCTATCCCTCATGTGATGGTATTAGTTAATGGTGTCAGGTTGAAAACGCATGGGCAGTGCTTCAGTTGAAGCTACTTGCCATTCCTCTCCCCACCCCCCCGCCGTAACTGCGTGTGTCTCCCACAGCAAGTGCAGTTGTGTGGAGAAAGTGAGCAAACTTTAAATCACTATCTCTGGGGACCTTTCCTGGAACCAAAACACTAACGTCGTTGCGAAGAAAGCTCGCCAGCGCCTCGACTTCCTCGGGAGTTTTGCAGATAACAGAAAGCATGACAAACTTCCACAAGTAGGTGACTGGCTGGATCACGACCTGGTCTGGGGGCACTAATACCCCTGAGCATAAAGCCCTGCAAAAAATAACGGACACAGCCAGGACATCACAGGCAAAACCCTCCTCCACCATCGAGAAGATCTACAGGGAACTCAGCTGTTGGAGAGCAGCAGCGATCATCAAGGACCCCCACCACCCAATATCCGCTCTGTTCTCGCTGCTGCCATCAGGAAGGAGGTATAGGTGCTACAAGACTCACACCAGCAGGTTCAGGAACAGCTGCTCCCCCTCCATCCCTCAACAACAAACTTTGATACTCATTTAAGGACTCTTATTTTGCGCGTTATTTATTTTCTGTATTTCAGTCAGTTTGTTCACATCTTTTTTTTTAGTACAAAGTAGAAATTCTGCCTGGCCCACAGGAAAAAGAATCTCAGGGTTATATGTGATGTCATGTAGGTTCTCTGACAATAAATCTCAACTTTGACTTTTGACTTTCTTTTCTATTTTCCCAGGGAAAGTGGCAAAACCGTCAAAAGGGCTAAGGATGGTTAATTAACAGCAAATTGTGGGGCCTCGTGGAAATAAGCCAAGGTGGAATGGGTCTGATGGAATTGCACTGGGAGCCTGCATGGGAGTGGATGGGCCAAATGGCCTTATTTTGAGGGAGTTTTTAAATAAATAATTCATCAGACCTAGAAGGGGTATATTAAGAAACAGAAACTTGGAGGGGTTTCAAAAGAAGTACAAAGATTAGGAAATGGCATAAAAGGAGATCTTAATTTTTTTACATCAGTGTTCACTCAGGAAACTGGCACAGAGTCGTGGGAAGTCAGGAAAACGAGCAGTGAGGTCATGGAACCTACACCAATTAAAGAGGAAGTTCTTACTATCTTAAAGCAAATAAGGGTGGATAAATCCCAGGGCCTGACAAGATATTAATTCGGCTTTGAGGGAGACTAGTGTAGAAATTACAGGGGCTCTGACAGAAATATTTAAAATGTCCTTGGCTGAGGGTGTGGTGCCAGAGGATTGAAGTGGAACTCATGATATTCCGTTGTTAAAAAAAAAAAGGCTCCAAAAGTAACCCTGGAAATTATAGGCCAACGGGCATGATGTCATGAGTGGGTAAATTATTGGAAAGACATTGGATATACAATTATTTAGATAGCCAGAATTTGATTACGGATAGTCAACATGGCTTTGTGCATGGCAGGCTGTGTTTAACCGAGCTTATAGAGTTTTTTGAGAAAGTTACCAAGAAAGTTGACAAAGGCTGTAGATGTTGTCTACATGGACTTTAGTAAGCCCTTTCACAAGTCCCACATGGGAGGTTAGTCAGGAAAGTTCAGACACTAGGTATTCATGATGAAGTAGTGAACTGGATTTGACAATGGCTGGATGGGAGAAGCCAGAAAGTAGTGGTGGATGATTGCTTCTCAGAATGGTGACCTGCGACTAGTGGTGGGCCTCGGGGATCGGTGGTGGGACCATTGTTGTTTGTCATCTATATCAATGATCTGATGAAAATGTGGTAAATTGGTTGAGCAAGTTTGCAGATGACACTAAGATTGGAGGCGTTGTGGGCAGCGAAGAAGGTTTTCAAAGCTTGCAGAAGGATCTGGACCAGATGGCAGATAGAATTTAATGCAGACAAGTGCGAGGTATTGCATTTTGGAAGAACAAACCAAAAAAAGACATACACGGTAAATGGTCGGGCACTGAAAGTGGCATCATACGTGTTGTAAAGAGAGCTTTTGGCACATTGGCCTTCGTAAATCAAAGTATTGAGTATAGGAGTTGGGATATTATTGTATAAGACATTGGTGAGGCCAAATTTGGAGTATTGTGGGCAATTTTGGTCACCTAACTACAGGAATGTATCAATAAGATGGAAAGAGCACAGAGAAGATTGACTTGGATGTTACTGGGACTTCAGGAACTGAGTTACAGGGAAAGGTTAAACAGGTGAGGACTTTATTCCCTGGAGTGTAGAAGAATGAGGGGAGATTTGATCGAGGTATTTAAAATTATGAGGGGGACAGACAGAGTAAATGTAGACAGGCTTTTTCCACTGAGGGGTGGAGAGATGCAAACCAGAGGACATGGGTTAAGAGTGAAAGGGGGAAAGGTTTAGGGGGATCCTGAGGGGGAACCTTCACGCAGAGAGTGGTGGGAGAGTGGAACGAGCTGCCTGCCGAGGAGGTGAACGCTGGCTCAATTTTAACATTTAAGAGGAATTTGGACGGGTACATGAATGGGAGAGGTATGGAGGGCTATGGGCTTGGTGCACGAGGCAAAAAAAATGGTTCAGCACAGATTAGAAGGGCTGAAAGGATCTGTTTATGGCTCTATGATAGATTTGGAGTTCAAAGATGACATGGAGGTGGGATATGGTGCGAACAGTGTAGAAGGTTGTCGTAGCTTACAGCAGGGTATAGACAGAATGCAGAGTTGGGCAGAGAAGTGGCACATGGAGTTCAATCTGGGTAAGTGTGAAGTGATGCACTTTGGAAGGTCGAACCTGAAGGCGGAGTATATGGTTAATGGCAGGATACCTAACGGTGTGGAGGAGCAGGGGGATCTTGGGTTCCGATCCACAGATCCCTGACGTTTACCGCGCAGGTTGATAGGGTGGTTAGGAAGGCACTTGGTGTGCTGGCCTGTGTAAGCGTCATGAAATAATGTTGCCACTCCATAAAGCTCTGGTTCGACCACACTTGAACTATTGATCCAGTTATGGTCGCCTCATTGCGGGAAGGATGCTTTGGAGAGGGTGCCGAGGAGACTTACCAGGACGTTGCCTGGATTGGAAGAGTGACAGAATTTTCTCTTCCAATCAACTTAATTTATCGATCATACCATCCTCACATGGTAGGAGGAGATAGCATTTCTCCAGGACCATGGAGTATATTTACAAAGATGTAAGTTAGGAAAGCAGTTAACACATTAAAATATTAAGAGGTATACACTGAAAGTCCACAGTACACTATCCACATCTGTCCTGGGAGTTCAGTCTGATGGCCTGGGGGAGAAAGCAGTTGGCCCACTCTGGACGCAAGGGCCTGAGTGCTACGGTACCTCCTGCCAGATGGAGTGATGAAGGATGACAGGTGACTTAATTGAAGTAAAAGAGATTATGAGAGGCATATTTATCATTTGAAAAAAGGAACGCTCCTCAAATAAAAACACTTACCAGAAGCACTCAGCTCTTCAACGCTCCCACTAAAGATTTCTTGGGTGAATACAGGAGGGTTGTCATTGACATCAACTACTTTAATATGGAGGTTGACAGGTTTTTCCCTCTGTTCCCCAAACTGATCAAAAGCGCTGCCCACAAGCTGAGAATGCAAATGACAGAGAAATCTGGTCGAGAGGTCAAAGTTTCTGGACTGTTGCAATATTCTCAACTGCCGCAAACATAATACACATTTAAATGACTAGCTTAAGCAAGACCTGACTTCCAGAAATACAACTTTATGCAAATTCCCCTGTAAATCTTTGAAGTCCAAGAAATAATATTAAAATGCACGAACAAACAGATACAGTCGAGTGTTCTCCCACAAGTACAGAGGGATTGCTTTCCTTGGCATTGTGGCGAAGCACAAATCTGCTGTGACGAACCCACCCCGCTGTTCATCGTGTTCGGGGCATAGTTGGCGACGGTCTTCCATCTCTTCCGCTCCATGACAGAAGTTGGCGTGCACGCTTGCGTCGGCGCAATGCAAACGGCAGAGCGTATGAGCAGTCCAACCACTCCGCTGAAAAGCAAGTGCGCTAAGTTCAAATGAACACTCCTGCTAAGAACTCAGAGCTCACAGACTGTGTCTCCAGTCCGTTCACTCGCTCGTGTCCAGCTCGCCACATTTGGTGACCCCGATGAGTCTCCACATTCTGCAGACTCTTGGTCCATGGATCCTGCAGTGGTCAAGCTACCCGCGTTCTGGATCAACTGGCCCCGTACATGGTTCGGCCAGGCAGAGGCTCAGTTCCAGCTCAAGTATCTCTCCTTGGACTCCACTAGGTACTTCTACATTGTCAGTTCCCTCGACTAGGAGACCGCTGCCCGCGTGAACAACCTCTTCCACGTGCCAACAGAGGAGGGTAAATACCTAGCCTTAAAAACCTCCTTAGAGCCCCCTTCTGCCTCTCAGACTGCAATAGGGCAGCCAGGCTCTTGCATCTCCACGGTTTAGGGGACCATATGCCGTCCGTTTTAATGGACAAGATGCTGGCACTGGTGGAAGGACAGGCCTTTGTGGAACAAATACCCGAGGACATTCACCTCCTGCTCGCTGACGCCAATTTCAGCGACCCTAGGAAGGTGACTGCTAAGGCCGATGTCTCTACCGCACAAAATGTAAGAATCCAGAGGCTCTTCTCCGAATAATCAAACCACCACAGCAACCGCCCCACAAACCCAGCCCGCCAGCAGATAAGCACCCCTCCTACATGGAGCCACGCCTGTGCTTCTATCACCATCGCTGGAAGTCGGAGGCATGAAAATGGCGTTAACCCTGCTCGTTTCAGGGAAACGAGTGGGCCAGCCACCGTTAGTGGCTGCGACAGCTGACCAGAGGAACAGCCTACTCCATGTGTGGGACAGCATCTCGGGCCGCAGGTTCCTGGTCAACACAGGAACTGAGATAAGCATCATTCCTCCTATTTCTCGAGACCATGCGGCCCCCCACCCTTTGTGCAGCCAACAACTCCATTTTCAGGCGCAAATGCATTCCCCTACAGTTCAGTGACAGAGATTTCTACTGGCATTTCACTCTGGCCACAGTCGACAAGCCCCTGCTTTGAGCGGACTTTCTCTGGGCGCACTCCCTCCTCGTCAACCTTCAGGGCAGACGGCTGGTACACCCAGAGACATTTCAAACCATCCCCCTCGAAATGTCAAACGAGCAGGCCACTCACCTCGCCACAGTGCAGACAGCTATTAACCGCTACTCGTGCCTCCTTGCTGAGTTTCCAGCCATCCTGTGACCACAGTTCTCACCGACTCAGCCACCCCATGGGGTGCAGCACCACATTTCAACCAAGGGTCCATCCATCCACTCCTGGGCCTGTCAGCTGGCACCTGACAAGCTCAAGCTCGCGAGAGAGGCATTTGCAAGCATGGAAGAGTCAGACAGCCCAGGGTCTTCACCTCTGCACATGGTACTAAAGGGCAACGGCAGCTTGAGACGCTGCAGCAACTACAAGAGATTAAATGGCACCATCATTCCCAACCGATACCTGGTCCCACGCATAAAAGACTTCACTGCTAACCTCAATGGCGCCTTCAATTTCTCCAAGGTCGACCTCATCAGGGGCTACTGCCAAATTCCGGTTCACCCCAATGATATACAAAAGACGGACATTATCACCCCTTTCGGCCTTTTCAAACTTCTACAGATGCCCTTTGGCCTTAAAAATTCCGCCCAAATGTTCCAGTGACTAATGGACGCAGTAGGGCATGATATGTCCTACCTCTTCATCTATCTGGATGACTACTTGATGGCAAGAGCCTGAGGAAGAAGTCACCCACCTCTGCCAACTGTTTTCCGGCCTGCGCCAGTTTGGCCTCACCATCAATCCAGCCAAATGTGAATCCGGCAGCCAACAGA
Organism: Narcine bancroftii; assembly: GCF_036971445.1. NCBI lineage: Eukaryota > Metazoa > Chordata > Chondrichthyes > Torpediniformes > Narcinidae > Narcine > Narcine bancroftii. The sequence continues at coordinate 367,933,058 of NC_091470.1, read as the reverse complement.
TTAACTTCCTGGGGTACAGCATAACCAAAGATGGTGCAGTGCCCCTCCCAGACAAAGTAGAGGCCATTCACCAATTCCCACAGCCTATCACACTGAAAGGCCTGCAGGAATTTGTAGGAATGGTCAATTACTACAACAGGTTCATACCCCAGGCTGCTGCTATTTTGCGACCCCTCTTCGATCTCATCTCCGCCTCCATGAAAGAACTCCATTGGTCCACCGACGCTACAGCACCTTTCGAGAAGATGAAGGACGCGCTCGCCAGCTCATCCATGCTCATGCACCCGAAGATGGAGGCCCCAACCGCCCTTACAGTCGACGCATCCGTCACAGTGATAGGAGCGGTCCTCTAGCAGTTCATGAACAGTACATGGAAGCCACTTGCCTTTTTCAGTCACCACCTTTGATCGAGAACTCCTGGCCCTGTACCTGGCCACACACCATTTCCGCTATTTCCTCGGAGGCCGAGACTTCACCAACCATAATCCCTTGCGTTCTCATCAACAAACTGCTCTAGAAAAATCCATCTGGCAGGCATTCTACAAATTCTCTCTCAAGATCAAGTCCCAACTTGGTATTCCCAATCCATTTGCAAGTTAAATCCCCCATAACTATCATACATTGCCCTTCTGACACATCCTTTCTATTTTATATTGTTGGTAGAAGAGAAAGAGTTGTTTTAATTGAGCACAAATGGATATTACATTTTGTTTGATAAAATATCGACGTACGTTCACGTTGCAGCTCTACAAATCCATGGAGAGACCACACTTTGTGTACATTTCTGGTCAGCTCATGACAGGAAGGATGTGGAAGCTACAGAGAGGGGGCAGAGGAGATTCACCAGGATGTTGCCTGGATTGGAAAATAAGTCTCATGAGTCAAGGTTAGCAGAGCTGGGACTTTTCTCTTTGGAGCGTAGAAGGATGAGAGGAGACTTAATAGGGATGTACAAGATTTTAAGAGGCATCGATAGGGTGGACAGCCAGCTCTTGTTTCCCAAGGCAGGAATAGTAAACACCAGAGGGCACATGTACAAAGAAAGGAGAGGAATGTTTAGGGGAGATATCAAGTTGTGGGTGCCTGCAATGCTTTGCCAGGGGTGATGGCCGGAACAATAGGGGCATTTAAGCGACACTTACATTGGCACATAGATGAAATAAAAATAGAAGGTTATAAGTAGGAAGGGTTTAGTTAGCTCTGGTTGGAATATATAGGTTGGCATAACCCTGTGGGCCAGAGGGCTTGTTCAGTGCTGTAGCGTTCTATATTCTACGATGTCTGATCAACAGGATTCATTGGTGCTCTGCATCTTCAATGTATCAAAGATGGAGTCATAACCACATCTCCGTAAACTCTCTTGGAACTTTGGAAAAACTGTCGCTACTTACATTAAAGCTAGAATAGACTTCACGGTCGACACTTCTTGTAATGGTTATATCTCCAGTGCGAGGATTAATCACAAATAGACCCAAAGGAGGCTTATTAGCCCCAAATCCAGTAATGGTGTAGGTGATTTCAATGTCTTTCACATCTTCAAATTCCGACCTAATCTGGAGCAAGTAAAGCCAAGGAGATTATTTTTAATTTATAACCTATACTTGCTTGGTTGAATCCGACTCCAGCAGCACCAAGAAGCTGCAGAATTTGTTGCCACAGACAGTTGTGGAAACCAAATCCTTGGGGGCATTAAGGGAACTGGACTAGCCAGGTCATCAAAGGTCATGGGGAGTGGGGCTGTGCGGGATAATGGATCAGATCATGATTGAATGGCGGGGCAGTCTTGATGGGCTGAATGGCCTATTTCTGCTCCGATGCCTTATGATCTTAAGTTCCACATTATGTAGGACATGCATTCTGTCAAATTAGCTGCCTAATTCAAGTTAAGTTGACTAATATCCAATTGCACAAGTTCAACCCGACGAAACAACATTCTCCGGTGCTCGGTGCAAAACACACAGACACACAACCAGACCTAAGACACATACAGACAAACAATAAAGCTGTTCCTCAGCCTGGTGGTGCTGGCTCTGATCCTCCTGTACCTCTTCCTTGACGGGAGCAGCGGAAAGATGCTGTGTGCGGGGTGGAAGGGATTCTCAGTGATTTTGTGCACCCTCTTTGTACAACAATCCCGGTAGATCACTTCCATTGTTGGGGGGGGGGGGGTGCAGGGGAGGAGGGGAGACTCCAGTGATCATCTCTGTCATACTTCTGGTCCTGTGGATTGACCTCTGATCCATTTCTCTGCAGCAACCGTACCACACTGTGATGCAGCCGGCCACGACACACTCGATTGAGCTCCTTCAGAATGCTGACGTGACGGTGGCCTGTAGCCTTGTCCGCTTCAGTCTTCATGCCTTCCTGACAAGTGAGGAGATGTTGAGGGTCCACGATAGGTCACTAGTTAAGTGCACTCCAAAGAACCTGGTGCTCTCCACTAGAGTCATTGATGTATAGTGGAGGGTGGTCATTCCTGAAGTCCACAATCATCTCCTCCGTTCGGTCCAGGTTGTTACCATTTCACGAGATTTTCCACCTCTTCTCTGCTGAGCAACTCATCATTGTTGGCTGATGAGGCCATTACTGTTGTGTCATCTAATTAGCACCCTATTCACGGGCAGTGAGAACGCTGAATGACGAAAGGAACTGCTCACACTGACCAACATTTATTTTTGATCTACGTTTGGTATGTCTGCATGTTTTGCATTGAGGACTCGAGAACACTGCTTGGACAAGATGTATTTGTGCAATCGGATGATAATAAACTTTATCTTGAACACTCGTCCCTTCTGCCATTGGTGCAATGTGGTTGTAAAGTGCATCATTTATGATATACTCAGAAGTGACAAACCTTTGAACTTCTCTTCCCTGGAGGAAAGTGCATCCTCGATTATTGATTGCATTCAGATTACAACATGGAAATAGGCCCTTCAGCTCACCGAACCTGCAATTAAGGTCCCACTTACACCAACTTTGCACCAATCCAATTTCATTCTCACCCCACTGAGTGAGGATGCCTTGGGAGAATGGATCAGCTCATGATGGAATAGCGGAGTAGAATTCACAGACCTACTTCTGCTCCTTTTAAGCCTGATAATCCAGACTGCTCGGGGATTGGGTCAGTCTGGATTTTCCTGATACTCAGGCATGACTTTTAAGATTCCAATTTAAGGAAACACATCAAGTTTCATTTCTCAAACAAGCCGTTTTAAAGAAAAATAAAGTTGTCACTCGTTGCTACATCTGTGGCGCTTACACACATATCCAGACAGAAGCCTGCTAAATTTTAAAAGTTGGAGAGATTTGGAAAAGTCTGGATTCTCAGCTGGTCCGGATTTCAGGCATCCAGATTTTTGGATTTCTACTGTATGTTACTTCTTATCTTATTCAAACCTCAAAGTACCAATTTCTTTCCAGAGTGCATACAGACATCACATACAACCATGAGATACCAGTTTTCTGTGGGCCAGGCAAAATTTCTACTTATGGGTAATTGTAACAAGAAATAAATGTAAACAAACTGTCTGTGTACATAGAGAAAAAATATTCAGTAATAAAATGATGAGCAGTGAGAGTCTTTAAACGAGTCTCTGATTGAGTTTGTTGTTGAGAAGTCTGATGGTGGAGGGGGAACAGCTGTACCTGAACCTTGGATAGCAGGGGCTCATGGGCTGAAATGGCCTGTTACCGTGCTTTAGGCCTAAATTTTAAAAGTTCTACAGGGAACGCTGCCGTTCGGAGAGCAGCAGCGATCATCAAGGATCCACACCACCCAGCAAACGCTCTGTTCTCGCTGCTGCCATCAGGAAAGAGGTGTCGGCGCCACAAGACTCGCAACCACCAGGTTCAGGAATAGCTGCTCCCCCTCCGCCATCAGACTCCTCAACGACAAACTCCATCAGGGGCTCATTTAAGGACTTGTGCACTTCATTGATTTTACTCTGTTTCTGTATTGTACAATTTGTTTACATTTCTTTATTCGTTTACATGTGTACAGTGAGTTAGTTATCTTTTGGCACTACCAATAAGTGGTAATTCAGCCTCACCCGGAGGAAAAAGAATCTCAGGGTTGCATGTGGTCTCATGTGTGAGCTCTGATAATGAATCTAAAATCTGCTCTCCAATGGTAGCATTCCATGTAGCAACCATACCACACAATGACCTGGCCTCCACAACCACCTGTGGCAACAAAATTCCACAGATGTACCACCCTTCAGCAATCAGACGAGCTTTCGTTGATTCAGAAGTCTGGTAATGTGTGCAGTTGACTATAAAATGACCACTGTAAATTGCTGAGTAGGTGGGTAGAAGACCTCTACAGATATGTAGTGGAAAATGTACTGACCGGCTGCCTCACATCCTGGTAAGGGGAGAGTTTTGCCTGTGATGCACTGGGCTGTGTCCATTAACTTTTGCAGGGCTTTCTGCTTAGAGGTATAGGTGCCCCCATACCAGGTTGTGAGGCAGCCGGTCAGTACATTTTCCACTACATATCCGTAGAGGTCTTCTACCCACCTACTCAGCAATTTACAGTGGTCATTTTATAGTCAACTGCACACATTACCAGACTTCTGAATCAACGAAAGCTCGTCTGATTGCTGAAGGGTGGTACATCTGTGGAATTTTGTTGCCACAGGTGGTTGTGGAGGCCAGGTCATTCTGTGTACTTAAGGCAGAGATTGATATGTTCTTGATTAGCCAGGGCATCAGCGTTTATGGGGAGAAGGCCGGGCAGTGGGAAAATGGATCAGGTCATGATTAAATAACAGGGAAGACTCGATGGGCCGAATGGCCTCCGCTCCTCTGTCTCAGTCTTAAGCCACAGACATCAACTTACAGCAGCTATGGGTTCAGTGCTTGGGAGCTGGTTCTCTGTAATGTCCATAGGTGGAATGATCCACTCTCTCTTCTGCCGCCGGGAGGTCCTCTTTGTGGGAAACTGGATAACTTGGACTCTTCTCTTTGCAAGCTGTGTCAAGGTGCAAAGAAAATGCCTGGTTTAGCTCCATGGAGTTCAAGGGGTTGGAGGGCCAGAACATTCATAAGGAGTTACAAACAACCGGAGACATGCTAGTACATCCAAAAAACACGTACCTAATGAAGCAGGCTATTTGTGAATCCTTAACCAAATACATCCATCCAAATAAATGAGGTTATGGTTTTGATTTAGCTGGTGACAGATCGGTTTCAAAAGAATGAGCCTGAACAGCCAGTGGATCTGGGCATTATCCTCCATGAAAAACTCATTCATATTGACTTCTGGGACAAATCTGAGGATGGAGAAGTAACCCAGGCAGGAGAACTGTCTGGTGAAGGTTTAGATCTTCCTGATCTGGAGGTTTTAGTTGCTAACAGACTCCTATTGGAACCTCATGTTTGTACAATAACATGGCCCTTTTCCCATTCCAATCGCCTCCTCTCTGCAACTTTGCTCTCTGCTTTATTTGTTACAGTTCTGCAAGGGCAAACTTGCTGGATAGGACTTAAACAAACCTTTTACACTGTGCCTCGGGTCACGTGATAATGAACTTGAAACTTGGGATTTTTTCAAGAATTTTTACCTCATTTTGAACAGGAAACTCAGCAGCTACACGTTGGCAGAACAGATGGGTCTATCTGGCAACCATTTATACCTGTATCCACTGAAGAGGTGGAAGGATGGGTCAGTAAGTCTGTGGATGACACGGAGGTCAGAGGAGTTGTGGATGGAGCTGAAGGTTGTCAGTTACAAAACGATACAGAAAGAAAACAGAGTTGGGCAGAGAAGTGGCAGGTGGCACTCAATCCGGATAAGTGTGAGGTGATGCATTTGGAAGGACAAACCAGAAGGCTGAGTCCAGGGTTAATGGTCGGACACTTACAAGTGTGGGTCAGTGGTTTTCAAATTTTTCTTTCTACTCGGACACCATCTTAAATAATCTCTGTGCCATAAGTGCTCTGCGATTACTAAGGGATTACTTAGTGGTAAGTGTGTTGCCTCCTGGTGCAAGGAGGCTGGAGAAGACATCCATGATAGATTTCTTGAGCAGCGTGTTAAGGATCCAACCAGGGAGAATGCTGTTTTAGATCTAGTATTGCGCAACGAGAGAAGTAAAATTAACGATCTAGTAGTTAGGGACCCTCTTGGAAAAAGCAATCATACCATGGTTGAATTTCTCATACAGATGGAGGGTGCGAGAGTTAGATCTAAAACTAGTGAATTATGCTTGAACAGGGGAGACTACAACAGGATGAGGGAGGAATTGGTCAGCGTGGACTGGTAGCACAGGCTAGTTGGCAGAACAGTTGAGGAACAGTGGAAGACTTTTAAAGAGATTTTTCACTGTGCTCAACAAAACTATATTCTCGTTAACAATAAGGGCAGTAAGAGAGGGAAGGGTCAGCCTTGGTTAACTAAGGAAATAAAGGAAAGTGTAAAATTAAAAGCTCATGTGTACAAAGTAGCCAAGAGAAGTGGGAAATTGAAGGATTGGGAAAACTTGAAAAGGCAACAAAGGAGAACTAAATGGGAAATAAGGGAAGGGAAGAAGGATTATGAAGGGAAATTAGCACAAAATATAATAACAGATGGCAAAAATTTTTTGTAAATATATAATACAGAAGAGGGTGACTAGAGTCCCTTGGAAGATGAGAAAGGGAGATTGATATTGAGTAATGAGAAAATGGCCAAGGCATTGAACACGTCCAGCCTGCCAAAGAGTGGTGATGGGGACGTAGCAGGAGGTGAGGGCCCCAAAAAAATAATTTTACAAAAGAGGTAGTGATGAGCAAACTAATGGGGCTGAAAGTGGAAAAATCCCCTGGTCCTGATGGGATGCATCCCAGGGTACTGAAGGAAATGGAGGGAGTTAAATGTCCCGCCACTTTTTAAAAAGGGACGTCGGCAGAAGATGGGTAACTATCGGCCAGTTATCTTAACGTCTGTAGTCGGAAAAATGCTTGAAGCTGACATTAAGGATGAAATCACGAGACGTTTAGAACAAATGGGCTCCATCAGACAGACACAGCAGGGATTCAGAAAGGGCAAGTCTTCTTTGACAAACTTGCTGGAGTTCTTTGAGGATATAATGGGTGTAGTTGATGTTGAATATTTGGATTTCCAGATGGCATTTGATAAGGTGCCGCACAGGAGACATCAATAAGATACAGATGAATGGAGTCAGGGGAAGTATATTGGCATGGATTGAGGAATAGTTAACTGACAGAAAGCAGAGAGTGGGAAAATGGGTGTTTTTCTGATTGACAGACAGTGGTAAGTGGCGGGGGGTGGGGGCACTGGGTCCGTAGCTGTCCACCATTTGCAATGATGATGTGGAAGAGGGGACAGAGTGTAGAGTAGCCAAGTTTACGGATGATACTAAATTGAATGGAAAAGCAAATTCTACAGAGAATGTGGAGAGGCTGCAGAAGGATATAGTTAAGTTAGGTGAGTGGGCAAAGGTCTGGCAGAAGGAGGACAACGTTAGTATATGTGAGGCCATCCACTTTGGTAGGAAAAATAGAAGAGCAGATTATTATTTAAATGGTGAAAGACTGTAACATGCTGTAGTGTAGAAGGACTTGGGAGGGCTTGTGCATGAATCGCAAAACATTGGGTTGCAGGTACAACAGGTTATTAAGAAGGCAAATGGAATGTTGGCCTTCACCGCTAGAGGAATTGAATTCAAGAGCAGGGAGGACATGCTGCAACTGTACAAGGTCCTGGTGAAGTTGCACATGGAGTCCTGTGTGCAGTTCTGGTCTCCATACTTGAGGAAGGATAGACTGGCCTTGGAGGCCGTCCAGAGGAGGTTCACCAGGTTGATCCTGGAGATGAGGGGATTGACCTACGAGGAGAGACTAAATCATCTAGGATTATGCTCACTCTAATTCAGAGGAATGAGAGGAGAACTTATGAAAGGGATGGATATGATAGAGGCAGGAAAATTGTTTTCACTGGTCAGTGAGACCAGAACTAGGGGGCACAGCCTCATTGATTCAGGGGAGTAGATTTAAGACAGAGATGAGGAAAAACTGTCATGAATCTGTGGAATTCTCTGCCCAGGGAAGTGGTTGAGGTGACTTCATTAAACATATTTAAGGTTTAGTCAGACAGATTTTTACATTAAAAAAGGAATTAAGGGATATGGAGAAAAGGCAGGTGGGTGGAGTCAGGTTAAATCAATGATCAGATCAGCCATGATCGTATTGAAATGCAGAGAAGGTTTGATGGGCCGAAAGGCCAACCCCTGCTCCTATTTCTTATGTTCTTATGTGAGTGGAAAGAAAAAGTTTGAAAACCACTAATTGATTTGATATGTGGACAGATTCAAACTCCAAAGGAAATGGGCTAATGACAATTTTTCTCAAGCAAAATATTTCAGTAATAATTGCGTCTAGAGTATAGTATGCTGTGCTGACCAATATTTTCCTTCCTAAAAAAAAGCAGTGGTTTTTCAATCTTTTTTCCACCATATACACCCCTCTTTAAGTAATACCTGACTAATCTCAGAGCACCTATGGCATAGGGATTACTTAAAGTGGAATGTGAGTGGAAAGAAAATGTTTGAAAGCCATTGGTGTGGATGAAGAGAGGGACCTTAGGGTCCAAATCCATACATTCCTCAAGGTGGCCTATGGGATGCTGGGCTTCATTAATAGGGGGATTGAGTTCAAGAGTAGAGAGGTCGTGTTGCAGCTCTATAAATCTCTGCTGAGACCACACAGAGTATAGTGTTCAGTTCTGGTCACCTCATTACAGGAGGATGTGGAAGCTGTGGAGAGGGTGCAGAGGAGATTCACCAGGATGTTGCCTAGATTGGAAAATAAGGCTTTTGAGGCAAGGTTAGCAGAGCTGGGACTTTTCTCTTTGGAACGTAGAAGGATGGGAGGAGTCTTGATCGAGGTCTACAAGATTATGAGAGGCATCGATAGGGTGGACAGTCAGTGCCTGTTTCCCAGAGCAGGATCAGTAAATACCAGAGGACGTGTGTACAAAGTGAAGGAAGGGAAGTTTAGGGGAGACGCTTGGGGTAAGTTTTTTTTTTATGCAGAGAGTTGTGAAGGTCTGGAATGCTTTGCCAGAGGTGGTAGTGGAGGCTGAAACATGAGGGGCATTTAGACAGGCACATGGACGGAAGAAAAATAGAGGGTTACGGAGAAGGGAGGGTTTAGAATTTTTTTTTTTTTTAAGGACTATTTGGATAGACAAACATTGAGGCCTGTAGTGTTTGTTCTATGTTCTATCCCCAATGGTTTTGCTGCTTTTTCTCCCTCCCCTCCAACAACTTCTCCTGATCATCTCAATATTGCAGTTGACAGCTGAAACCTTAGAACATTTCACAATAATGTTATGACAGGGAGAGACAAGACAGAGGCAGGAAAGTTGTTCCCTCTGGAAGGTGAGAGTAGAAGAAGAGGAGGAACTGCTTCTCCCAGAATCTGTGGAATTCTCCGCCCAATGAGACTGCCTCATTAAATGTATTCAAGGCAGTCAGACGGATTTTCACATCTGGAGAAAAGGCAGATTGGTGGAGCCGAGTCCACAGCCGCATCAACCATGATCTTGTTGAATGGCGGAATAGGCTCGATGGGCCGGATGGCCGATTCCTGCTCCTATGCACTCTGTGAAAACCAGAAATACAATCTGGTGGGCTGTTGGGCCAAAAAAAAAAAACATTTTTAAATTTTAAATTTAGACAGACAGCATGGATAACAGGCCCTACTGACCCACAAAAAGCCCCAATTAACCTATAATCCCTGTACGTTTTGTTTTTGGAGGGCGGAAAGAAACCAGAGGACCTGGAGTCAACCCACGCAGGTCACAAGGAAAATGTACAAACTCCTTAGAGACAGCACTGGATTCGAACCCGGGTCACAGGCGCTGTAATGTCGTCACGCTAACCGCACCAGCATTAAAGAATCAAATTTGGGTGACGTGCTGCAGGTGGATTCAGCAAGGCAACAGGTTCTCTGCAATTGACAATCTCTCCCTCCGCTCCCCCATTCTATCTGCACCAACCACGACCTGGACCCATCGCCCTCTTACCTCCGTGTTTGGCAGGATTAGCAGAACATGCATCATCCATGTTTCGCCCATGACCAACTCGACTGCCCACACTTCAAATTCACGGTTTCCATCAATAGTTAGTGGCTTGGATGCATGCACTGATCTGTTATGAAACACTTCAAAGTCGCTGTCATTGGCACTGAACCAAATGTTTTCACTCAATCCACAGTCAGAAAATGGCACTGGATGTAGAAAAACACATAGAATTTGTCAAAGGAATAAATACGGGGCATTTCAAATGAAGTTGCCTGTTGTGCAAAATGGTTTAATCTAACAAAATTCATGTAGAATTCCATCAACGAGGAAACTAGCCAAATGGAAAGGGTTCAGAGGAAGTTCACAAGGATGATCCCAGGAATTAAAGGATTAACTTAATGAGGAATATTTCGAACGTGCTCTTTGGAATTTACAAGAATGAGGGACGTGTCTCATTGGAATATTTCCAATGTTGAAAGGCATGGACAGAAAGGTTCTTTCCCGTGGTTGGACCATTTAGGAGAGTGATTTAAGTCATCCCTAGGCCATCAGGGCTCTGTGATTAGTAAGGGATTGCTTAATGTGGGAAGGGAAGGTTGAGAACCATTGCTCTAGACCCAATTATTACTGAAATTAACTGGGATGGCAGTGGAAAATGGGCTCAAGATTAGGACATTGAAGGTCATGGGGAGAAAGCCAGGCAGTGGGGCTAAGTGGGAATCCACTTATGATTAAATGGTGGGGCACACTTGATGGGCTGAATAGCCAATTTCTGCCTCTTTTAGGCATACAACACGGTAACACCCCCTTTTGGTCCACGAGTCCGTGCCGCCCAATTACACCCGATTGACCTACAACCCACGGTACGTTTTGAAGGATGGGAAGAAACCAGGGAAAATTCACTCTGACAGGAAGAATGTACAAACTCCTTGCAGAGAGGGGCAAAATTCAAACCTGGTCACTGGCACTGCAACAGCGTTGCGCTATCCGCTACGCAAACCATCCCACCCCCACTTTTTTGTTTTGATCAGACTAGACTTAAGCCTCGATTTATGTTCCATTCACAACTCCATTTGCTTTTGAAGACATGAAAGGCAGAGACGCTAGAATTTGGAGCAAAGTACAACTTGCTGAGAGGAACTCAATAGGCCGGAGCCACTCGACCGAGAAAAAAAGAATGGGGAGAAAGGAAGGCCTCCTTGAAGGCTCCAGGCCTGAATCGTCAATAATTTTCTTTCTTCCCCCGAAGCTCCTCGTTCTGCTGGGTTCCTCCAGCCAATTGTCTTCTGTTTGATCTCTTCTTCGCTCGCCTAACACATCGGCAAAGCCGAACTGTGTAAAACAGGGATACCTTACTGGCGTTTTTCAAAGCATTGGTCAGACCACATTTGGAGTCCACTGAGCGGTTTTGGGCCCCATATCCAAGGAAGGATGTGCTGCTGTTGGAGAGAGTCCAAAGAAGATTCACAAGCACAATCCCAGAGATGAAGGGTGTTAACACATGAGGAGTGTTTGATGGCTCAATGCACTTTATGTCGCAAAGATAAAGATACATCAGCAACATTTCAGGCTTGAACCCTTCATCAAGATAAGAGCAAAATGTAGGCTGGCTCCTGAATAAAATAATGGGGGGGAGGGGCATAGTCCCACAGACAGGAGGTATGGGAGGGAGGGCACACCAGCAAACAGGGACATGGCTCTATGAAGGGAGGGAAGGGGGTGGAGAGCTGGAGGGGATGGGGAAGAGAGGGAGAATGGGGAGTGGACCAGCAGAAACCGGAGACACTGATGTTATTGCCATCTAGTTGGAGACTGCCCCAGATGGAATATTAGGTGTTGCTCCTCCAATTTACGGGTGGTCTTGGTTTGACCGTGCATGAAACGGACTCATTGTTGACATTTAAGAAGAATTTGGAAAGGATGGATGGAAGAGGAATGAGGACTAAGGACTGGGTGCAGGACAGTGGGGCTGGCAAAAATGAAAATGGTTTGGCACAGATTAGAAGGGCTGAAGGGGCCTATTTCTGTGCTGTAATGGTCCCTGATTCTATGGAAGCAATAGATAGACATGTCAGTGTGGGGATGGGGTGCAGAATTGAAGTGTTTGGCCCCTGGGAGATCCCTGTCATTGACACAGAGAGAAGGTGCTTAGCAAAGCGATCTTCCATTCTGCGTACAGTCTCTCCAACATAAGAGGGCCTTTTCTACATTTTATGCACCCATCCATCCATCCACTCAGGATGAGGGGGACAGAGGATGGTGAATCTGTGGAACACGTTTTCACAGAGGGCTAGAGAGGCCAAGTCACTGCGAAAAGGTTGACAGGTTCTTGGTTAGTAAGGGCATCACAGATTAGAGGGAGAAGACAGGAGGGGAAATCAGCCATGATGTGAATGGCAGAGCAGACTTGATGGGCTGAATGGCCTGATTCCACTGCTGTTTCTTACCTCAAAGGACCAAAGGGGAAGAGATCCAGGAGGATCAGAGCCAGCCCCACCAGGCTGAGGAGCGGTTTCTTCCCACGGGCCGGGAGAACGCTGAACGAGTGATGAACTGCTCGCACAATCCTGCCAAGATTCTTACTAATTTTCTCCTTATTTATGTACTGCATATAAATATTTGAACTATGTCTATATGCGAGCTTGCATGTTTATACACCGAGGTCTGGAGAAACGCTTATTCGTCCAGTTGAACTTGTGATGATAAACACTTAAACGTGGACTTGAAAAGACTCCTATGGGGTTCTTCCTTTACATAGAGAGTGGTGGGTGCTCAAAGAGGGCTCAGAGAATCATTGAGGAGCCTTACTATCTACCCCGCACTACCTTTGAAACACTACCTTCAAGGAAGAGGTACAGGAGATAAAAACCAGGACTGCTGGGCTGGGAAACAACTTCTTCCCACAGGTGGTGAGACTGTTGAACAATCCTAAATCCTTTTTACACTAAAAACCCTGTGCTATTGCTGTACACAAGACACGTCTCTGGAAGCCGGTTTGCTTGTTTAGGGTCGGTGAGCCCTTTTACACAGCAAGCCGGCTTCCTCAAGCAAAAGAGGTGGGACGTCCAGCACAGCAGCAGCGTTGGAGTCCAGTGCAACATGGCTCACCCTTTTACACACACCCCACTTTGCTCTGATATTACCTCACTTGGCAGATAAAAGCCCCCCCCCCATCCTGCCTTCATCCCATTTCTACGGGTAGGCGAAGGGTATTAAAGGCGGATTTTACCCAGCTTGAAGTTTCAGTGTGACAAGGGTACTAGAAATCTGTAAATTATTTTTATGTATATTTAGTTTGGATCGTTATCTATGGATGTCATTTGTGTGCAGGGTGGACTGTGTGTGTGCGCACTATGGTCTGGAGATGCACTGTTTCGTCAGGTTGTATATGTACAATCAGATGACAGTGAGAAAGTGGTAGAGGCAGCGACATTTGTAACATTCAAAGGACATTTAGACAGGTTCATGGATAGTAGTCCCTCCTTATCCGCGGGGGATTTTGTAATGGTAATAATCATGGCTGCAAGGCAACTAGCAATGCCTTACTGCTTGAATAGACTTGGATGCCAGCAGGGGACTGACACACAGTTTGAGAGATCTGTAATGGAGATTTGCAGCCTCATGGTGCTGTTTACAACCCTTTAAAGTAAAGAACCTTTTCCTTCATCCATGTGTTGTCCAAGAACTCACACATACAAGATGAACCATGGTGTCAGAAGTGGGATGAAGGAAATTAGAAGAAAATACATTAAAAGGTCAAATCTAAAGTCAGCGAACACAGTGAAAATTGAAAGGATTACACCCATCAGTGAAACTTCAGCTGACAGGTAATGGGGCTGAAAATTGGAACAGATTTAAACAGCATTTTGGATTGTGTCGGAGCTGCCGAGAAAAGTGATAAAGTGAAAGTATCAGTTTTCTTACATGTCGTGGGTGATGAAGCTCGGGAGGTGTATAAATAACTTCACATTTGCTACTGAAAGAGGCAAAATGAAACTGGAAAAAATAATGGAACAGTTTGAGGCACACTGCATACCTAAATGTAACGTGACGTTTGAGAGGCATCGATTTTTCACGTGGACAAAAAACTAAGTATTGATCGGTATGTGACTGAATTGAGAAACAGAAGCAAAACATGTGAATTTGATGGACTGACAGACTCGCTGATAAATGACAGACTTGTGTGTGGTATTCCAGATAATAGTCTAAGGGAAAGACTGCTAAGAGTGCAAAATCTAGACCTAGAAAAAGCCATAGCACTCTGTAGGGTTACAGAAACTGTAAAAATGCAGGCAAAAGAATTCAGTGAAACTAGCTGCAACATGGATGCAGTGAGCAAGAACAGGGATTACTTAAAGTGGTATGTTTAAGAAAAAGCGCACCAGAGTGGAAAGAGAGACATGGCTGGCGAACAAAAATGAAAGGAATAATCAAAAGCCATGTCGTCGATGTGGTTCACAACATCAACCAAACAAATGTCTAGCCTACGGTAAAACATGGTATATGTGCAACAAAAACAACCATTATGCCCATTGCTGTAGAACCAAGTGCAACAAAGCAAGGTTCATGCAGTAGATGAAAGGGAGATAGAGGAATTCTATGTAGATGTTAGGACTGAAAAGAAGAAAGAAAACAGAGACTGGATATTGAGATTAAAAGTGAATGACATTTACATTTCAATTAAATTGGACACTGGAGCACAAATTAATATAATTCCAGAGACTGATTTTAAGAAGATTAGACCCAGACCAAAGATGTATGGAACAAAAGTGAAGGTGACAGGATATTCAGGTACCAGTGTAAGGGGAATGCAGGGTCAAAGTGAAACACAAGGTCAAAGAGCACATGCTAGCATTCATCGTGGTACCAAAAGATGTACAGGTTTAACAGCCTGTGAAAAAACTGAACCTGGTAAAAAGAGTCCTCGTGGTGGAAAGCGAAGGAGAGACAGTCTATGATGAACTCATGAAAGAGTACAATGACCTTTTTCAGGGTCTAGGCTGCCTTCCAGGAGAACTCACGATCAGAGTGGATCAACGTGTGCCACCGATAATATATCCATGCTCAAAGGTTCCATTTGCGCTTCAAAAGCAACTAAAAGCAGAGTTGGACAGGATGGAAAGACTGAACGTGATTCAGAAGATAGATGAGCCAACGGAATGGGTGATTCACTCATTGTTGTGGATAAAAAGAATGGAAAGCTTAAAATTTGCTTGGATCCAAGAGATCCAAACAGAGCAATAAAGAGAGAACACTTTTAAGTTTCCAATACGTGAAGAAATCATGGTCACAGTTTGCAAATGCAAAGTTTTTAGGCAAGTTAGATGTATCATCAAGATTTTGGCAATTAAAATTGGATGAAGCAAGTGTGATGAATGTCTGCCAAGCTGCCTGTCTCCCCTCTGGCAAGCCTTGCTGTGCTAACATTGGCTGTGCATTATCTCTACTGTTACGGACACTCCCCTTGGGTATAACTGTATATGCACCTATTGTCTTTCATTATGGTACCATGAGTTTCTGCTAATAAAAGCCATGATTGTTGTTTAACCACATCGTCTTTGTCTACTTCATCAACTGGCACTTCAATTTTATTAGCAGGAATGGATGCAGCCCTCAAGCCGGAGCGGCTGATAATCGACCAGTCTGCCCCGAGGGCCAGAGAAATTTTCAGCCACTGGATTGCTTGTTTCGATTACTACATGGCTCGAAACAACGTGGTCGATGAGGCGATACAGTGGGGCCACCTGAACTCTCTGCTGGGTGAGGTCCCTTTCGCCATAGCGCAAGGAGCTACCACTCTGGCTATAGCCCGGGAACGTCTGACTGTTTACTATGAGGCACCAGAGAACGTAGTGCTTGCTCGACACCAGTTGCTGACTAGACGCCAGAAACCCGGGGAAAGCGATGCTGCCTATGCACTGGCTCTCGACTCACTGGCAAATGAATGTGATGTCAGGGCAGTCAATGTGGAACAACACCGCAATGACTTGAAGCTGGATGCTTTTGTCAACGGGATTGACTCCAGTTACATCCAACAGAGGCTGCTGGAGACGGAGCCCTTAACCTACGACCCAGCAATCATTCTAGCCAAAACACTGAGAAGCACCATGCGATCCAGTGAAATGCTAGAAAACGAAAAAGAAACATCCAGGAGTGCTGGAACCCCAAAGGAAAGAAAAAGGCGAACTCTTGAAAAATGCTACTTCTGTGATAAGAGCTGACGCCCCAGACAGAAGTGCCCGGCTCGATTTGCTACCTGCAGCTATTGTGGGAAACTCGGCCACTTCGCTAAAGCGTGCAAGGCGAAAAGTACTCCCATTGATAAGAAGAAGAAGCACCAAGAAAATGCATCCTGGAGCTGCAGGAAGGGAAGACAACTGTGAAAAGGGGGAATCTTCAGACAAGCAGGCTAAATCGACTTCAAGTGACGGCAAGGTGAGATCCCCTGTGATAGTTCAATTGACTGCAAAGCTTGGGGAATGTTACAGACTGGAACGGTCGACTATGAAGGGGGAGATGAATGGTGAGACTCTTGATTGCCTAATAGACTCAGGGAATACTGACAGCTACATCCACGAGAGAGTTGCCAGAGCCTTAAATTTGCGGAGATATCCAGTGAACCGAAAGATATCGATGGCTTGTAGTGAACTTACAAAAACTGTACGGGACAAGTGGAAAGTTACTTTAAATTTGCAGGGACATTCATTGCCTGTCTGATATGTGGCTCTTTATTATGCCAGAGATCTGCGCCCCTGTGGTACTGGGGCTAGATATTCAATCTCAGATGAACAGTGTAGTGTTAAATTTCGGTAGGCCACTACCCACACTTATCATCGCCCGCGCTAGTTACTGCGGTCTGTCTGCATTAAAGATCAAAGCTCCTTCCCTTTTCAGTGTTTATCCCCTGAGTGTCAGCCAATTGCCACTAAGAGCCATTCTTACAGCAAAGTGGATCGTGAGTTTATCAAAGCGGAGACCCAGAGACTGCTTAAAGAGGGAGTAATTGATCCTAGTAAGAGTCCATGGCGGGCCCAAGGGGTAGTCGTGAAAAATCACACTAAGAGACGACTGGCTATTGACTACAGCCAGACAATTAAACGTTACATGAACCTGGATGCCTACCCCCTGCCACGCATCAATGAAATAATTAATCAGATAGCACAATACAAAGTGTACTCCACTATCGACCTCAAAGCAGCTTATCACCAAATCCCCATTAAGATAAGGGAACGGCCCTACACAGCTTTTGAGGCTGATGGGGGGGTTATACCAGTTTAAAAGGGTACCTTTTGGAGTCATTAATGGTGCGTCCATGTTTCAGAGGGAAATGGATAAGATTATTAGAACGTATGAGTTACAGGGTACGTTTCCCTATCTGGATAATGTCACAATCTGTGGGAAAACACAGGCTGAGCACGACAACAACTTAAAGAAATTTTTAGCAACAGCTAAAAAACTCAACCTTACATTTAATGAGGGCAAATGTGTGGTCAACGCGACAGAGCTACCCATTCTGGGCTACATTGTCTGCAAGGGCGAAATCCGCCCAGACCCAGAAAAAACGGCCCCCTTTAAGAAGTTACCAGCCCCAGACTCAGCAAAAGCCCTTAAAAGGTGTATGGGATTCTTTTCCTACGACTGCAAATGGGTTCGGGACTACGCCACGAAGGCACACCCTCTGTTTGACACTAAATCTTTTCCTCTCTCTCCAATGGCCTTGAAGGCTTTTGAGAGAATTAAAGCTGATATTGCCAAAGCTGCACTCTCATCCATTGACGAGGATGTCCCATTCCAAGGGGAAACTGATGCTTCAGATTGTGCCTTGGCAGGAACCCTTAATCAAAAGGGCAGACCTGTGGCATTCTTCTCCCGCGCATTACGTGGACCTGAACTTAAACATCCTGCCATTGAAAAAGAAGCCCAGGCTATTATTGAAGCTGTTCGCTACTGGAGACACTTTCTAGCCGGCAGAAAATTTACTCTTGTCACTGATCAGAAATCTGTAGCTTACATGTTCAGTACTAAACACAAAAGTAAAATCAAGAATGATAAGATGGCACGCTGGTGAATAGAACTCTCAACTTATAATTATGAGATCCAGTACAGACCGGGCAGGTTAAACGATCCCTCTGACACATTGTCACGATCTTCTGCTGGTGCTCAGCTGGAGGGGCTAAAAGAGATCCATAGCAGACTGTGCCACCCAGGAGTCAAGAGGTTCTTCCACCACATAAAGGCTAACAACCTTCCTTACTCTCTGGAAGAAGTCAGGAAACTGACTAAAAGTTGTCCTGTTCATGCAGAATGCAAACCGCAATACTTCAAAGCTCCGGAGGCCACTCTCATCAAGGCATCCCGACCTTTTGAAAGGATCTGCTTAGATTTTAAAGGGCTGTTACCTTCCAACAACAAAAATGTATATTTCTTTGCTGTAATTGAATATTCGAGGTTTCCCTTTGCGATACCCTGCCCTGACATCTCGTCAGCGTCTGTCATTAAGTCACTTGACAGAATTTTCAGCATTTTTGGTTTTCCCAATTACATTCATACCGATAGGGGCTCAGCATTGATGAGCGCTGAACTGCGGCGAGCCCTGCTATGGAAGGGGATTGCCACCAGCCGTACCACGAGCTACAACCCGCAGGGCAATGGGCAGGTTGAAAGGGCTAATGCTACAGTCTGGAAGACTGTTAATCTCATTTTAAAAACACATGGTTACCCTGTTACCTGGTGGCAGGAGGTGCTGCCTGAGGAACTACATTCTATTTGGTCTTTATTGTGTACTGCAACAAATCAGACACCTCATGAACGTATGTTTGCCTTCCCTAGGAAATCAGAAACTGTGATGGACTGGCCAGCCCGTTTATCTGAGCCTGGAACCGAGCCGCTGAAGAGCCATGCTCGGGCGTGTAAAACAGACCCCTTAATCCAAACAGTTCAGCTACTGCATACTAACCCCAACTTCTTTCTTCTTCTTTGGCTTGGCTTCGCAGACGAAGATTTATGGAGGGGGTAAATGTCCACGTCAGCTGCAGGCTCATTTGTGGCTGACACGGTTGCAGCGGTTGAAGGGGAAAATTGGTTGGTTGGGGTTGGGTGTTGGGTTTTTCCTCCTTTGTCTTTTGTCAGTGAGGTGGGCTCTGCGGTCTTCTTCAAAGGAGGTTGCTGCCCGCCGAACTGTGAGGCGTCAAGATGCACGGTTGGAGGCGAGATCAGCCCACTGGCGATGGTCAATGTGGCAGGCACCAAGAGATTTCTTTTGGCAGTCCTTGTACCTCTTCTTTGGTGCACCTCTGTCACGGTGGCCAGTGGAGAGCTCACCATATAACACGATCTTGGGAAGGCGATGGACTTCCATTCTGGAGACGTGACCCACCCAGCACAGCTGGATCTTCAGCAGCGTGGACTCGATGCTGTCGGCCTCTGCCATCTCGAGTACTTCGATGTTAGGGATGAAGGCGCTCCAATGAATGTTGAGGATGGAGCAGAGACAACGTTGGTGGAAGCGTTCTAGGAGCCGTAGGTGATACCGGAAGAGGACCCATTAAACTATGCTCATGTTAAATTCCCATACGGGAGTACTGACACTGTACCCCTAAGAAATCTGGCCTCGCCTGGCTCGCCCCTTCCTCACATCCCTACTCAGAGTGAGCCTGAGAGGTTGAACTCAACCCCCCCCCCCACCCCACCCCCAGCCTGTAACCCCTAGTAAGCTTTCAAATGGCCATGCTGAGGCTCCACTGCCTCACGCTGGCCATTCTGGAGCGGGACCAGAAGTCAGTCCTTCCCACACTACAGACCCATGACCTGTACCAGTTCCCAAGGTTGCAAAGGAGCCACCTGTTTTGAGACGAAGCCCCAGAATTCGTAAACAACCTGATAGGCTGACATATTCATAAAACATCTCATTATATTTCCAATGCTTGCTAGATACTGGCGTATTTTGGCTGTTAGAGTATTCTCAAGGCCAAAAATGGTATCCATGTATCGCTTGCTTCAGTCTTTCTTAGCAGCTGTCCTTTTAATTTTAACCTTTCTTCTGCCAGGGGAGACTGTGAGGAATGTCTGCCAAGCTCCCTGTCTCCCCTCTGGCAAGCCTTATTGTACTAACATTATCTCTGCTGTTAAGGACACTCCCCTTGGGTATAACTATATCTGCACCTATTGTCTTTCATTATTGTACCATGAGTTTCAGCTAATAAAAGCCATGATTATTGTTTGACCACATCGTCTTTGTCCACTTCATCAACTGGCACTTCAGCAAGTTCAAGACGTTCATTTGGCAGATATAGATTCCTAAGGTGACCATTCGGAATTGCCTCAGCTCCTAGAGTGTATCACAAAACTATCCATATGGTCTATGAGCATCTGAACAGAGTTGATCCCTCAATGGATGACATCATAATCTGGGGAACCACGAGAATGGAGCACGATGAGAGACTAAGGAAAGAGCTGGAAGGAACAAGGAAAGCAAACCTGAAGCTGAACAGAGAGAAATGCCAGCTCGGGGTGACAGAACTAACATTCGTAGGAGATATTATTGGCAGTGAGGAAATCAGACCAGATCCCAGAAAGGTGTCCGCCATTGGGAACATGCCAAGGCCACAATGCAAATAAAACGCACAGAGGTTTAATGGAATGGTCAACTATATTAATAAATTCATATCCAACCTCTCAGAAAAGATGGCTCCATTGAGAAGACGAACAGAAAAGAACATTGAATGGGAGTGGAATCATGAACATGAAAAGTCATGGAGGGAACTAAAGAAACTGCTCACAGAGGAACCAGTTCTGAGGTTTTACAACTCAGCGAGACCGATCAAGATGTCATCAGGTGCATCACATAGTGGGCTCGGTGCAGTTCTTCTGCAAAAATACGATGACTGGCAACCCATTGCGTGTGCATCACGCTCAATGACAGACGCGGAGACGTGATACGCTCAAATTGAAAAGGAGCTGCTCAGCGTCAGATACGCCTGGGAAAGATTTCATCAGTTTGTGTCAGGACAAGTAATCAGTGTAGAGACTGACCATAAACCCTCGATTATATTGTTCCAAAAGCCATTAAATGAATGTCCGCTTAGAATACAAAGAATGATGATTGGGCTGCAACGCTCTACACTGAATGTATCGTACACTCCGGGTAAGCTAATGTACACAGCAGACACGTTGTTGACACGAGAGAGCCTGCAAACACCAAAATGGATGAAGACGTGAATGCCTTCGTGGACATGATCACAAGTGCACGGCCCATATCAGATGGAAAAATGGAACTGATAAAGCCAGAGACAAAGAAAGATGATATACTGAGACAACTGAGAAAAAACATCTTGGATGGATGGCCCAACATGAAGCAGGACTGCTGACCTGACATTGCAGAGTACTGGAACTGCAGGGCGGAATTATCAGTGGTTGAAGACACCATCTACAAACAAAGCAAAATCCTTATCCCAAAGAGTCTGAGAAAAGAGATGCTAAAAAGGATCCATGGAGGACATCTCGGAATCAAAAAATGTAAGAAAAGAGCACGAGAGGTGATGTACTGGCCAAGAATCGACAATGATAGAACAAATGAAGTGTCAAACTCTACAATATGCCAGAAACATCAAGCAAGCAATCCTGCAGAACCACTAAAGCCCCACCCAGCACCATATAGACCTCACCAGAAGGAAGGCTCTGATCTATCCGAATGTGGAGGGAAAGGACCATCTTGTAGTCACAGACTATTACTCCCTGTATCCAGAGGTGTGTAAACTGAACACCACCACTGCAGATGGTGTAATAACAGATATGAAAGCCATATTTTCCAGATATGGCATGTACAGATAGTGAAAAGACTGATGAACAAGGCAAAAGACAGTGGAACGGACTTCTACCAGAGCATGCTAGTATTCCGCACAACATCACTCAAGTGTGGTATGTCACCAGCACACTCCTTATGGGACATAGGCTAAGATCAAACCTACCCATTCAGGAGAACCTCCTAAAAACAAAAGAGGGGGAGAAAATGAGGAAGTTCAAAGAATGACAGAAAGAAAAACAAAAGTATTACTTTGACAGAGAAACAAAAAACCTACTGGACTCTACACTGGTGACCAAGTAAGGCTAAAATACAAAACAAACTTGTGGACTCAGAAGGGATCAGTCCTTAATGAAGACCAACCAAGATCATACACCATTCAGACAGATGAAGGTACTGTTGAACAACCTGAATACACATCTGAGAAGACATCGTCTGAGGCAACAACTCAGATTCAAGGACAATCAATCAGGAGATCATCAAGACAGGTGAATCCTCTTAAGAGACTCATTGAGCAAATTTAAAGACTCCTGTTATAGAAGGAAGTAGTGCTATCTTATTCGTTCTTCAAGTTTTAGTGGATGTAAAGGTGAACACACAAAACAAGTTTAAAAAATGTTAACAATGTTGATAATAATGAAAATTTAAGTTCTTGGTGTTAAAGTTAAAATAGCAGAGTTGTACAAAGAAAACATGTTCGTTAAAAGTAAGCTACTTTTGTTTTAAGAAAGGGAGATGTAATTATAATGATCATGGCTGCAAGGCAACTAGCAATGCCTGACTGTTTGATTAGCCTTGGATGCCAGCAGGGGACTGACACACAGTATGAGAGATCTGTAATGGAGATTTGCAGCCTCATGGTGCTGCTTACAACAACTTCTTTTCCTTCATCTATGTGTTGTCTAAGAACTCACAGATGTGTTGCAAGACCCCCAGTGGATGCCTAAAACCACAGATAGTACTGAACCCAATATATATAACATCGATCTGATAACTGAGATGACGACTAAATGACTGATGGGCGGGGTAGCGTTTACAGCGTAGATACGCTGGACAAAGGGATGATTCATGTCCCAGGTGAAATTTCAACTTGCTACTCAGAATGGCACGCAATTTAAAACTTATGAATTGTTTCTTTATGGAATTTTCCATTTAATATTTTCGGACTGCGGTTGACCACGGGTAACTAAAACCATGGAAAGTGAAACTGCAGATGGGGGAGGGGGTGATAGCGGGGGAAGAACCACTGTATTAGCAGGAAAATGCCATTAGTTCAGATTAGTAACTGCATGAATGTTGGGGTAAAGCGCCTGTTATATGATAATGTGGTAAAACGCTAAAGTCTGCAGTTACTGCGATTGTAGTGAAAACACAGAAATGCTGGAGAAACTCAGCAGGTCTCGCAGCGTCCATAGGAGAAAAAAGATATATAACTGTCGTTTCAGGCCTGAAGGTATGATTATGCCCCCTTCTCCCTCTCCTGCTCCTCCTCATTGCCCTCTTGCTTCTGCCCCTCCTCCTCCCTGCACTCTTCCTCTCCCTGTCCCCTCCTCTCCCTATTCCCCTGCCACTCCTTGCCTCACCCTGCCTCCTCCTTCCCGGACTCTCCCTCTGCTCTCCTCACTCCTTCCCCTGCCCCCTCCTGCCCCTCTCACTGCCACCCTCTATCTTCCTGCTCTCCCCCTCCCCTCCCCCTGCCCCTTCCATTTCTCTGCCCTTCTCTGTCCCTGCACCCTCCTTCCCTAGCTCCTTCATCTTCCTGAAACTCCCTCTCTCCCTTTCACTGTGCCCCTCTCCCTCTCCCATCCCTTGCCCTGCCCTCCCTCCCTATCCTGGCTGCTCCTGCATCCCGACCCCTTCCTCTGTAAGCAGTTTGTTCATTCTCCCCCTGTCTGCGTGGGTTTTCTTTGGGGGCTCCAGTTTCCTCCCACCGTTCAAAACATACCAGGGGTTGTAGGTCAATGGGGTGTAATTGGGCAGCACGGCTCATGCTCCTGAAGGGCCTGCGACTGTGCTGTATGACTAAATTATATCTAAATTAAAATTAAAGAGAGAAAGAGAGAAAGAGAGCTAGAGCAGTGGTTTTTAACCTTTTACTTTCCGCTCACATTCCACCTTAAGTATTATCAGTAAGGGATTGCTTAAGGTGGGATGTGGGTGGAAAGAAAAAGTTTGAAAACCACTGTTTTAATCGTCCCTCATGGACTCGTTATGTGCACGGTTTCAGAACTCCAAAGGAAATGGGCCAATGACCATTTTTCTCAAGCAAAATATTTCAGTAACAATTGGGTCTAGAGCAGTGATTCTCAACCTTCCCTTCCCACTCACATCCCACTTTAAGCAATCCCTTACTAGTCACCAAGCACCGATGGCATAAGGTGGTGTGTGAGTGGAAAGAAAAAGGTTAAGAACTATTGAGCTAGAGGAAAGGAGAAATCAGGATACAAGTGGGGAGCGAGGTGGGTGAAGGAGGGTGAGATGGTGGAGAAGGAGGGAGGGACACTATCCGAAACTGGAAGTCGATGTTCAAAGGGGAAATTTTGGGGATACAGAGTCGGTCTGTCCCTGTGAGGATTAAAGGAAAATATAGGGAACCTTGGTTTTCAAAGGATATTGGGAATTTGGTTTGAAGGAAGAAGGATGTGAACAACAGAGATAAACACCAGGGAACAGATGAGGTGCTTAAGGAATATAAGGAATATATAAAAAAACCTTAAGAAAGAAATTAAAACGGCTAAAAGGAGAAATTAGGCTGTTTTGGCAGGCAAGGCAAAAAAAATCCAAAGGGTTTCTACAGTTACATTAAAAGTAAAAGAATAGTGAGGGATAAAATTTGGGCCCTTGAGAATCAGAGGGGTCGGGTACGTGAAGTGTGTGAAGAGATGGGGGGCATTTTAAATGGTTTTTATCTTCACTAAAGGAAAGAATATTGAGCCGGGTGAAGTGGAGAAATGTGCTAGTGAGGCCAGGGATAATATACAGATTAACGAGGAGATGGTACTGGCTATTTTAAAGAGAATCAAGGTGGATAAATCTCCAGGTCCTGACAAGGTATTCCCTGGGACCCTGAGGGAGGTTAGTGTACAAATAGTGGGGGCTCTGACAGAAATATTTAAAATGTCGCTGGACGCGGGGGAGGTGTCGGAGGACTGGAGGGTAGATCATGTTGTTCCACTGTTTAATTATGGGCCTGTGAGTCTGACGTTGGTGGTGGGTAAATTAATGGAGAGTGTTCTTAGAGATGGTATATACAATTATTTGGATAGACAGGGATTGATTAGGAGTAGTCAACATGGTTTTGTGCGCGGTAAGAAATATTAACAAATTTTATCAAATTTTTCAAGGAAGTCACTAAGAAGTTTGATGAAAGGAAGGCTGTGGACTTTAGTAAAGCCTTTGACAAGTTCCCCATAAGAGGTTAGTTAGGAAGGTTTAAGATTATGTATTAATGTAGAAGTAGTGAAATGGACTCAACAATGGTTGGATGGGAGATGCCAGAGAGTAGCAATGGAAAATGATTTTTCAACTTGGAGGCCGGTGACTTAGTGGAGTGCCTCAGGAATTGGAACTGGGTCTTTGTTATTAATGATCTAGATGATGGGGTGGTAAATTGGATTAGTAAGTAGGCAGTCGATATGAAGATTGGTGGTGTTGTGGACAGTGAAGAAGGTTTTCAAAGCTTGCAGTGGGATATAGGCCAGTTAGAAGAGTGGGCTGAAAGATGGCAGATGGGGTTTAATACTGATAAATGTGAGGTAGGAATAATCAGGAAAGGTCATACTCATTAAATGGTAAACAAATGAGGAGTGCAGTGGAACAAAGGGATTCAGGAGTCATGGTACATAATTCCCTGAAAGTGTAGTGTATGTAGATAGAGTGGTGAAGAAAGCTTTTGTTATGTTGGCTTTCATAAATCAGGGTATTGAATACAGGAGTTGGAATGTCATGTTGAAGTTGTATAAGACATTGATGAGGCCAAATTTGGAATATGGTGTCAATTTTGATCGCCGATTTATAGAAAGGAATATAAACAGAATAGTGCAGAGGAGGTTTATAAGAACGTTAGCAAGGTTTAAGGATTTGGCCTACAGGGAAAGGTTGATCAGGCTGGGACTTTATTCCCTAAAGCATAGAATTTTGAGGGATGATTTGATAGAGGTATTTAAAATTATGAGGGGAACAGATGGAGCCAACGTGGACAGGCTTTTTCTATTGAGAGTGGGGGAGATTCAAACAAGAGGACATGGATGGAGATTGAAGGGAGAAAGTTTAGGGGTATTTCTTCACTCAGAGAGTGGTGGGAGTGTGGAATGAACTCCCAGCCGCCGAAGTGGTAAATGCAAGCTTGATTTTAATATTTAAGAAAAATTTGGATGGAGAGAGGTGTGAAGGGTTATGGGCTGGGTATGGGTCAATGAAATGAGGTGGGAGAAGATGTTCGACATGGACTAGAAGGGCTGAACTGTGCTGTAATTGTTATATGGTCTGTCCATGGTCTCATGCACTGCCACATTGAGATCACCCACAAAATGGAGGAATAACATCCCCCTCCAGTGAGTGAGTTCTTGGACAGTGATTTGGGCCTCCCCACTGTGGTTACCCTAATGCCCCCTGATTAGATCTCTTCTGATGCCAATCCTGTCTCATCATATCCCTTTTAACACCTTTTGTTGGCCTAGACTCCTCCCCCAGCCAGCACTTTCTGAATTCTGCTTCTTCCTTGAAGAAGGGCTCAGGGCTGAAACATCAGCAACATGTCTATGTCTCCAAAGAGTGCTGAAAGACTGGCTGCATCTTGGTGTGGCCTTCCTCCAGCTCTGCATTCACAGAGCCACCCTTTCACTCAATCAATTCTCACTCTTCCTCTCCTGTCCACATCCAATGATCACTGTTTCTCTGTGGGTCGAATATACTTTGTGAGGTGTCTGAGGAGATTCGGTACGTCACCGAAGACTCTCGTAAACTTCTACAGGTGGACTGTGGGGAGCATTCTGGCTGGTTGCATCACTGTCTGGTACGGAGCCGCCAATTCTCAGGACAAGAATGAACTCTAGAGAGAGTTGTTAACTCAGCCTGCGACATCATGGGCATCGATCTTCACTCCATCGAGGACATCTACGTGAGGCGGTGTCTTAAGAAACCAGCCTCTATCCTCACAGATCAACACCATCCAGGCCACTCTGCTACCATCAGGGAAAAGGTACAGATGAGCCCTCATCAGCACAAGGATGGCTTCTTCCCCTCCGCCATCAGATTCCTCAATGACCCACAGACACTGCCTCATTTTTTGTACAGTTATTTTATAATGTTGTCAGATGGTTATAATATGATTGTTTGCCCAATGACGCTGGAGTAAAACTAATATGAAAATATGAGAGATGAATAAAGCCAGTATGAAAGGATAGATAATAGATAATAGAACGTAGGAAGTAAAGTTAGTCTGACTAAGATAAGGGTCTTTTAGCCTTTTAGACAGAATTAGCAAGTTCTGCATACAAGAAGTTAGAAAGCCCTGGGAGTCGGGAAGGTGTGAATAAGGACAATGACATGATGGGACACCGACAGGATACCCCCTGATCCTCCAAGTGCACAGAAACAGCACATAGGCAGACAGGATTGCCTAATGCCAAACTCATCCAGGAGGCAGAAGAATGTAAGGGGGAGGGTATACTGAAATAAACTGTATAAAAGTTGGGTGAGCCCCAGTGTATGTGTGTATTCCCAGGGTAAGGGGAAGCACCCAACTTTGCATTGTTGTATAATAAATGTTCTTTGTTCTCAATTTTTGTCTCGAGCAAATTCTGTGAAGGTACTTCTGTTTCTAACAAATGGGAGCTCGTCCGGGATCCCACTCCCTCCACTGACAGAGTGCCCGACAACGAGGGTAGGTGCACCCCGGCTAATTCAGCTGGACTCATGGACGGCGAGTGACTTGTCAGTGGATGAAGCGAGTGATATCCGAGAAGAGGCATTGAGAACAAACGACGGGAGGACGTTAAGGAAGCGCACTACGAATAGCTACTGGATCCCGGTAAGAGGAATTTTACTTACCTGTAAGTATGGGAGGTGTGAGTAGCAAGGGAAATAGTCCTAAGGAAGGACAGGATAATCAGATAACTAAGCAAAGTCCATTAGGATTAATGCTATCTGATTGGGGTGCGGGGAGAACCCGCGGGAAAGACAAAGAGGTATTGCTGTCTGGAATGGGTTAAAAACCAGATAAAAGGGAATTCGGTATATTGGCCAAAGTTCGGATCCGATGAGGACTGGATGTGTCAGGCATTGAACATCTTGGCTCTATCAAAACCAAAGAGATAATATTGAAAGCAGGGAATATGCAGCCTGCTGGCTCAGTGGATCGGTTGATCAACTGGTTTTGAATGAAAAGGAATGCAAGGACAAGAAGGATGAGGAACCTTTTGTCCCTGAAACACAAGGATGGGATGTGTTACATTCCCTTCCTCCACCTTATGCTCCTCCTATGCCGGCTCCTATATTTCCCCTCTCTCCTATGCTCTACCCTTCTTCACCTTCCCCTCCTCCCCCACAACTAAAGAAAGAGAAGAAAGTAGGGGTGGTATGATGACCCGTTCACAAAGTACTAGATTACCACCTCAATTGACAAGAGAGGGAGGAGACTTTGATTCAAAACAGTGTGAGACCCTCCGGGAGGGAAGGGCAGAACCCTTTGATTCATTTCCCGGAGAGCAGGAATCTAGACATTATAAAGGAGAGGATAAGCCAGAAATTAACTGGATGAGACCTTTACGGGAAGTTCCCATGGGAGGGGGTCTCAGTTTCATAAATGTGCCCCTGACTAGTACGGAGGTGCGTAATTTTAAGACAGAATGCTCAATAAACAGGAAGGAAAGGCTAAGATTTTGATGCAGGTAGTCAAGGAAGTCGTGGAGGGACAGCAAGGAAAGGGTAGGGGCTGTGTGCCAGCTCCTGGACATTGGGAGGAGCTCCGGGAGTGGGAGAGTAGAGACCAGAGCAGGGGCAAGGGTAGAGGGGAATTCCGGGGATGACGACTGTTCACGGGACCTCGTGGTAATCCCGGTAGGAATTGGGAAACAGGAGCATTACAATGGTTTGCTACCATTGTAAAAAGGAGGGACATTTTAAGAGAGAATGCCCAATGCGAGCCAGGGAGACGCGATCTTACGCACTGATGGAAGCAGATAATGAATAGGGGGGTCACGGTTCTCAGTCAATACACACCGTGGGGCTGCACGGAGAACCATTGGTAAATTTAAGCATAGAACCTGTAAGATGACCTTTTTAATAGATTCTGGGACAGCCCAGTCTAGTATTTTACAACCACCCGAGGGTGTTAAGATGGAGGGAACCGTGATGATTTTATGGTCCCTGTATTAAGGGATGTAAGAATACAAATGGGAGAGAAGATAGTAACAGAGGA
Source organism: Narcine bancroftii (assembly GCF_036971445.1). Taxonomy (NCBI): domain Eukaryota; kingdom Metazoa; phylum Chordata; class Chondrichthyes; order Torpediniformes; family Narcinidae; genus Narcine; species Narcine bancroftii. Next base: position 367,903,811 of record NC_091470.1, on the reverse strand, counting down.
CATTCTACTAGTTCTCCAAGCTGGAGTTTGTTTGTTAAGACGAGATTTACAGGACCAATTGGCTATCGGCACCAGACCACAGGAATCAGGTATCAGGGTTCAATTGTATGTATTAACCGAGGAGGATCGGGAACTAATAAATCCTGGAGTATGGGCAGAAAGAAGCAATAGAGGAGTGTTAGATATTCCTCCCCTGCAAGTTACTTTAAAAGATCCTGAGCAAGTAATTAGACAAAAGCAGTATCCAATTCCGATGGCTGGCCGAAAGGGGCTGCAGTCAGTAATTGACCAGTTGGTGAAAGATGGTATACTCGAACCTTGTATGTCACCTTTTAATACCCCTACCCCTGAGGCGAACGACCAGTACATATCCAAATATTTAAAGGGACTTTCTGCCTCTCTATACGAATTAAAACGGAAGGGTTTATTAGCTCAAAACCCACCCCTGGAGCAACCTATTCATTTTATTAAATCTGGTGATTGGGTATATGTAAAAGCATGGCAAGATCACCAACTAAAACCTGTCTGGGACGGCCCCTATTGTGTACTTTTGATTACAGACACTGCAGTGTGAACGAAAGAAAAGGGGTGGACGGACTAAAGACATTGATAATCTACCCTCCACCAGGCGTGCTGTCCTTCATCCTTCTGATCTGAAAGTTACACTACGCCGGGAAAAAGTGCTGCAATGTTGTTTTTACCATTTGCTGTTTGTTTACTTGTTGGTTCCCAATTTTTGGGAAATCACCAAATTGCTCACAATGTATTAAGTCCTTCTGGAATAGGGGCAGCAGAGGTGACAATTATTTACCTTTAGAATGTAGACAGGGCGCAGGTATAGAGTATAGTCATAGTGGGGTATGGGTTAATATAGGATCCCAACATGGACCAGGGGAACAGAACAGCCCTAGGGGAGTAGACTTGGTTTCTATTCCGGCCTCTACAGATATTAAAAAGAGGAGTTTTAAAGAGATAGCACAAAGAAGATGGTGGGACAAAGACAGAATGTTAGTCAGGATTGTAGCAGAGATAGAGTGAATACATATGCTAATGTTCACAGACAGGCTGCAATCAACTCACAGGTTCAGTGACAAGAAACACCCCTCCCCAACTTGGTCTCCTGTAAATCATCCTTTGGGTCACACAGACATTCGGAATGTTAAGAACCTCCACTGTAAGGGGAGTTCCAGTTGTAAATGACGTAAGCTGCTCCAGAACACCACAGCTGCTTGGCATTTAAATCGTTTAATCAGACTCCAGCCTTGGAGATCATCACCGAACAGACAGTGATGGCCCTGAATTTACGGGCTGAAGAAAGACGACAGATACGAGCCACAGTTCAACAAAACCGCCTGGCTCTCGATTACTCGTTGGCTGCTGAAGGCAGCGTTTGTGAAAGACTGGTTAAGGACGATGCTCACAACGGTCAGGCAGTTAAAGACACTTCTTCAGGAGTTCGAAAAGCTTCCCATGCCCAGGTTCAGACTTGGCAACCTCGGTCCGGTGTGGGATGGACTAGACTTTTTATTGGTAACTGGAGTCTGATACCCACAGCCCTTATAGCAGCTGGACTCGCTATTCTGGCCATTATGGTGCTCCCCTGCCTAAAGACTTGTGTGCAGTATTTAATTCAACGGACCCCTCGTCAGATCACTATAACCCAAAGGATGTAGGTTTCCCAAATTCTGTCTGATGATGCTGAGACTGCAGTTCGTTTACTGACTCGCTGGGAAAAAGACCAAGTTACATTCCAGTTGAGAATTCACGAAGCGTAGCTAAAAGAAAAGTGAGGATTGTGAGAGATGAGTAAAACTAATAAGAAAATATGAGAGATGAATAAAGCCAGTATGAAAGGATAGAATGGTAGGAAGTAAAGTTAGTCTGAATAAGATAAGGGTCTTCTAGCCTTTTAGACATGAATCAGCAAGTTCGCCAGTATGTAGGAAGTAAATAAGATAAAGGTCTGAATAAGATAAGGGTCTTCTAGCCTTTTAGACATGAATCAGCAAGTTCGGCAGTATGTAGGAAGTAAATAAGATAAAGATCTTCTAGCCTTTTAGAGAGAATCAGCAAGTTCCGTGACAGAATTAGCAAGTTCTGAGAAGTTAGGAAGGTGTGAATAAGGACAATAAGGACAATGACATGATGGGACACCGACAGGATGCCCCCTGGTCCTCCAAGTTCCACAGAAACAGCACGTAGGCAGACAGGATTGCCTAATGCCAAACTTATCCAGGAGGCAGAAGAATGTTAGGTGGGGGGAGGGTACCTCTACACTGAAATGAACTGTATAAAAGTTGGGTGAGCCCAGTATGTGTGTCTATTCCCAGGGTAAGGGGAAGCACCAACTTTGCATTGTTGTATAATAAATGTTCTTCTCAATTTTTGTCTCTGTGAAGGTACTTCTTTCTCACAACACCAAATTGGGTGACTTGTTCATGACAATAATTTCAAATTCTGATTCTGAATTCTGATGTTGTGCTGACCTAAACTCTCCCTACCTCACAACCATCTCTATTTATTTCATCCATGTGAGTGTCTTAAGTCAAGTCTCCACCACCATCTCTGGCAATGCATTCTAGACACCCACACTCCTGATGTCCCCCTAAACCTTCTCCCCAGCCCTTTTAATTCAGGAACCTACCTGCTTTTCATTCACAAAGTCTCAGGAGTGAAACATCAGTGATATATCTTTACCTCCTATGGACGCTGCAGTATCAACCCTGTTTTTTCTAAGGGTGGAGGCATGCAAGTACATTTGTCAACACAGATTACTCACCTGTCAAAATAAATTGCCCCTTGTAAATTTTGGCAGGGATTAACACTTCAGCTTTAATTCTTGGAAAACCTCTTTGGCAAGAATGAGATCCATCTCCACAGAAGATCTGAAACGAGAAGGTACATGTTCAGTGGAAGGTATCAGAAGTTATTCAAACCCTGCATTCACTGTGATCGGGGCCCATGCTTCCGGCACGGCCGGGCCCATTGCATATTTGACCAGCAGCAATAGAAATTCACCAAGACAATGGTATCTTCAAAACAATGACTATTAATAACATAACCATATAACCATATAACCATTTACAGCACAGAACAGGCCAGTTCTTACTTAACTCTAAACCAGTGGTTCTCAACCTTTTTCTTTCCACTCATATCACTTTAAGTAATCCCTATGCTGTGTGGATTAGTAAGGGATTGCTTAAGGTGGGATGTGAGTGGGAAGGGAAGGTTGAGAATCACTACTCTCGACCCAGTTGTTACTGAAATATTTGGCTTCAGAAAAATTGTTATTGACCCATTTCCTTTGGAGTTCTGAAACCGAGCAGATAACAAGTCAAATCTGTCCTCGGACTGCAAACCCATTGCGACCAAGAGCAGGGGATAGAGCACCGCAGACCAAGATGTCATAAAGTCTGAGACACAATGTCTGCTCAATGAAGGTATCATCGAACTTAGCACCAGCCCGTGGAGAGCACAAGTGGTAGTGGTAAAAGGGTAATAAAAATCCAGGCCAGTAATTGACTATAGCCAAACTATTAATTGGTACACACCCCTGGATGCATACCCCCTCCAATTTCAGAAATGGTGAATGATATTAGGAAGTATCAGGTCTATTCGACCATCGACCTGAAAACTGCCTATAACCAGCTGCCAATCCATTCCAAGGACCGTCCATATATGGCATTTGAGGCTAACGGTCATCTCTATCAATTCTGGTGGGTCCATTTCAGTATTACTAATGGAATTTATATATTCCAGAGGAAGATGGACAGAATGGTGGATGAGTATGGGTTGAAGGCTACCATCCCCTGCTTTGATAATGTCATCATCTGTGGCCACACCTTGGAAGACCATGATGCCAACCTCCACACGTGGCAAAAGCCCTGAACCTCATTTATAACTCTGACAAGTGCGTGTTCAGGACTAAACATCTGACTATCCTTGGCTACGTGGTAGAGAATGGTGTCATTGGCCCTGATCCTGATAGGATGTGCCTCCCCCCCCCCCCCCACAGTTAGAGCTACCCATCCTCAGGACCACAAAGGCTTTGAGGAGATGCCTGGAGTTTTTCTCATATTATGCCCATTGGATCCCTCAATACGCTGATAAGGTTCACCCTCTCTTAAAAGCCACTAAGTTCCCCCTCTCGGCTGAAGCCCCAGTGGCTTTTAACTACCTCCAGAACCACATTGTGGTGGACAAGAATGTACCTTTCCAAGTGGAAAGCAACATTTCAGACATAGCCCTGGCCACTACCCTCAACCAGGCAGGCAGGTCGGTTGCATTTTTTTTTCTTTGGACATTGCAAGGCCATGAGCTCCAGAACCAATTGGTGGAAAAGGAGACTCAAGCCATTGTCCAAGCCATGAGACACTGGAGACACTACCTGGCTGGTAGGAAATTTACGCTCCTCACTGACCAGCGCTCGGTCGCATTCATGTTCAATAATGTCAAGAGGGGTAAAATCAAGAATGACGAGATTGCTAGGTGGAGGATCGAGCTCTCCACCTACAATTATAATATTGCTTATCGGGCAGGAGACCTTAATGACCCTCTAGATGCCTTATCCAGAGGAAGTTGTGCCTCTACACACACCGGCCAACTGCAGTCTCTGCATAATGAGCTCTGCCATTCAGGGGTCACCCGCATGGCTCATTTCGTCAAGGCACTCAATCTGCCCTGCTCCATGGAAGACGTCAGGGAAATGACCAGGTCTTGCCAGGTCTGTGCAGAGTGAAAGCTGCACTTCTACCACCCCACAAAAGAGCACCTGATCAAGTCATCCAGCCCCTTGAAATGGCTCAGGGTCGATTTTAAGGGACCTCTCCCCTCCACAAACGGGAACACTTTCTTCCTCTCTGTCACTGATGAGTACTCCCGCTTCCTGTTCGTCATTCCATGTCCAGACACATCCACTTCATCAGTCGTAAACTCAATTTTCACCCTATTCAGGTATCCCAGCTTTATTCATAGCGACCAGGGCTCAGTCTTTATAAGTGACAAGCTACCTCAGTACCTGCTGGCAAGGGGCATCGCGGGGAAACAGGCAGTTTGAAAAGGTGAACACCACGGTCTGGAAGGCTGTCAAACTTGACCTGAAGTCAAAAGGCCTTCCACACTCATGTTGGCAGGAATTCTCCCTATGGCGCTCCATTCCATCCGGTCGCTACTATGTACCACAACCAATGCTACACCTCATGAGCTCCTATCCAATTTTGAAAGAAGCTCGGCATTGGAATCTACCAACCTGGCTCACCACTCCTGGTCCAGTCGTTCTCAGGAAGCACGTGAGGAAAAGCAAGATGAAATTGCTCCATGCCAATCCCACATGGAGTACCTGGATGGCAGGGAGGACCCCGTCTCCATCAGGGACCTGGCACCTAGTTCACCCCATTCTCGTCACCCCCAGTCAGGGCCTCAAGGGATCCGGTTCAGGAGGAAAGTTCACCTCCCTCCACCTTTGAGCCGAAGACCCAGCCAGTCTCTCCTCCCTCACAAGGGGACCACGAGACCCAAGGAGTTCAAGTCCCCCCGGTGCTAAGTCGCTCCACCAGGATCTCCAGACCCCCGGACTGCTTAAATCTGTAAATTTGTATATAATTGTATATTTTTCAACTTTTTTTCTCAACCAATGTTCTCAGTCTTCATTCACAGACCCTAAAGTCTACAGGAAGGGGTGAATGCAGTAAACTGGGATTCACTGGTTGGGAGTTGTGCTGAGGTTTCCTGCCTAAATCCAGAACCCTGCTGAAGACGACTGTGAGACCCTACCCATAGTTATAAGCTAATAAAAGAGTTTTTTCTACCTCTAGTCATGAGAGCTTTTATTCATGCTACAGAGCCAGAAAAGACACATGGCTGTGGAAGCCAGTCTGCATGAGAACATGGTCGTAGAGCATGAAAGCAGCAGCGAGTGCAGATGGGGAGCAGTGAGAGGGACTCTCACAGAACCCTGTTCAGAGAGGGGAGGAAAACTTCTTCAGGGTGATTTTGCTGTGGATCAAGTGAACTGAGTGAAACACAAAAGTCTGCAGATGCCGTGATTGTAGTAAAAACACAGAAATGCTGGATCATAGAACTATAGCATATTACAGCACAGAAAACAGGCCTTCTGTCTTTTCTAATTTCTGCCCAGTACCATTGACCTGCACCCAGTCTATAGCCCTCCATACCCCTCCCATCCATGTACCTGTCCATATTTTTCTTGTGTTAAGATTGAGCCTACGTTCACCACCTCAGCTGGCAGCTCGTTCCACACCCCCACCACACTCCAGGTGAAGTTCCCCCAAAACCTTTCCCCTTTCACCTTTAACCCATTTCCTCTGGTTTGCATCTCACCTACCCTCAGTGGAAAAAGGCTATTAGCAGTTACTCTGCCTTACACCCCCCCCCCATATAATTTTAAATCCCTTGATCAAATCTCCCCTCATTCTTCTACATGCCAGGGAAAAAGTCCTAACCTGTTTCACCTTTCCCTGTAACTCAGTTCCTAGTAAATCTTCTCTATGCTCTTTCCAACTTGGACCCAGGCCAACAGTCTCTAGTACAATAAAGCCTATTGTTCCCCGCAATCTTTGTCCGATGGAACCTACCAGAAAACAATCAATAACCGGGGGTGATGAAACAATACAATAACACAACAGCAGAAATACAAACAGAACAAACCAGGGGCAGGAAAAGCAGATGCCGCCACCCCCGTCCCCCATCAGCTAGAGGTTAAGCCACTCAGGTGGCCTCCTCTGTCTGCCGGACCTCCATAGGGCCGGTGTGTCCGTATGATGCTCCTCCAGAGAGGGGACCGACAGGGGTGTCAGCGGTGGACTGCCAGAGTGCTGGGAGGTTCTCCACTGCTGCATGGGGGGTAGATGCCTGGACATCCAGCTGCAAGGCAGGCAGCTCAGGCTCCAGGGTCATGCTCTGATGCTGCTCGATCGGGTCCGTGGCATGGTCAGTAGTTGGCAAGGCGGTCTCAGAATCTTCAGCCCTTGCCAGGTCTCGTACTGGCACAGTGTCCTCGTGGCCATCCGTGTACCTCACAAAGGCGTATTGAGGGTTTGCATGTATGAGGTGCACTACTTCAACCAGTGGGTCCATCTTATGGCCCCTGACATGCTTCCGAAGCAGAACCGGCCCTGGAGTGGTCAGCCAGGGAGGAATGGAGGAACCATTCCCTGATCTCCTAGGAAAAGCAAAGAGGCGTTCATGCGGGGTGGTGTTAGTAGCGGTGCATAATAAAGACAGGATGGTGTGGAGGGCTTTGGGCAAGACATCCTGCCAGCGGGATACTGGCAAATCTTTAGATCTGAGGGCCAGGAGCGTCACCTTCCAGACGGTGCCATTCTCCCTTTCCACCTGGCCATTACCTCTGGGGTTATAGCTGGTGGTCCTGCTGGTGGCCATGCCTCTGGCCAAAATGTACCATTGCAGCTCCTCACTCATGAGCGAGGTCCCTCGGTCACTACGGTACCCGAACAGAGCGAAGGTACTGTTCAAGGCCTTGATGATCGCAGCCGAAGTCATATCCGGGCAGGGGATTGCAAAGGGGAACCTGGAGAATTTGTCCACCACCGTCAAGAAATAGGCATTCCTATTTGTGGTTGGGACCCTTGAAATCGACACTGAGTCGTTCGAAAGGGCAGGTGGCTTTACTGAGGTGTGCCTTTTCTGGCCAGTAGAACTGGGGCTTACACTCGGCGCAGATTTGGCAGCGTCTGGTTGTGGACCGGACATCCTTTACGGAGTACAGGAGGTTTCACGTTTTGACAAAATGATACAACCTTGTGACTCTGGGGTGATATAGGTGGTCATGTAGGATCTGGAGATGGTCGAGATGTGCGCTGGCACACGTCCCTCGGAATAGGGCATCCTGCGGGGGGGTGGGGGGTCATTGAGCTTACCCGGCCGGTACAAGATGCCATAGTTGTAGGTGGACAATTCTATCCTCCACCTCAGAATCTTGTCGTTCTTGATTTTACCCCTTTTTAGACAGTCCTTGCACTGAAGGCCTCAGCCCTCTGGTCAGTCAACAGGGTAAATAATTTACTGGCCAGGTAATGTTACCAGTGGTGCACTGCCTCAATGATAGCTTGAGTCTCCTTCTCAACGGAGGAGTGCCGGAGTCCAAGACTGTGCAGGGTGTGGGGAAAAAATGCTGCCGGCCTGCCTGGCTGCCTGGTTTAACGTGGCAGCCAGTACGACATCAGAAGCATTGCTCTCCACCTGAAAGGGGACAGATTCATCCACGGTATGCATCGTGGCCTTAAGAGATGTCTCCTCTAATTTGTTCAAAAGCAGCCTGGGCCTCTGTCGATAATGGGAAGGTGGTCGTATGAATTAGAGGATGGGCCTTATCGGCGTAGCTGGGCACACATTGAGCATAATATGAAAACAGCCCCAGGCACCTCTTAACTGCCTTCAGGGAGTTTGGGACAGGGAGCTCCATGAAGGGTCGCATGCGATCTGGGTCGGAGGCAATGACATCATGTGCCACGATGCATCCAAGAAGGGCCGGGCATTTGTCCTTGATGTACGTCAAGTTGAGGGACTTGGCCATACGCAAGAACTTTGCGAGGTTCGCGTCATGGTCCTGCTGGTCATGGCCACAGATGGTGACATTGTCGAGGTAGGGGAACGTTGCCATAGCCAGTGTTCCACCTCCATCCGGTCCATCACTCCCTGAAAGGCAGAAACACTGGTAGTAACCCCGAAAGGCTCCCATAGGAAGTGAAAGAGCTTCTCATCCGCCTCAAAGCCTGTATATATCAATCGGCTGGATGGAGGGGGTGTTGATGGTAGGCCAACTTGAGGTCAATGGTCGAAAGAATTCTGTACTTAGCGACCTTATTGACCAAGATGGCTATACGGGGAACTGGGTATGCGTCCCACTGGGTGAAGCAGTTGATGGTCTAATTATAATCAATTACCATCCAGGGCTTGCCCGCACCTCTGACCACGAGGGCCTGCGTTCTCTAGGGACTGGTGTTAAGGGCTATGATCCTCTCCACCAGGAGTCGCTTAACCTCAGCCCGGATAAACTGCATGTCCTCTGAGCTATAGCGCCTACACTTGGTGGCAATTGGTTTATAATCCAGGGTGAGGTTCGCGAACAGTGATGGGGGGCACCCATAGCATGGTGAGGTTGCAGGATGGTGCTGGAACGGGGGGTTTGGGGGCCCCCGAACGCCATCAGCACGCTCTTGAACTGACTCTGAAGGTCGAGACCCAGGAGGATCAGCGCGCAGAGGCGAGGCATAATTAACAATAAAAAATCATTATAACACTCCGCCCCCCCCCCCCCCCCCCACCGTCAGCGATGCTACACGATACCCCCGGATACTGGTTTGTTGATCCCTTGCAGCCATTGAAACTGTCCCGGTCATGGGTCAGACCAGGAGGGAGAATCTCTGGACCACGTCAGGGTGCACGTAGCTTTCCGTGCTGCCACTATCAAAAAGAGAGTTCATTTCATGCCCATTCACCTTGATCCGCATCATGGAGTTCAAGATAGGGTGAGGGCTGGCTTGATTCAGTCACCGATGCCAGGATAGGCATCCCTTCATCGTTGGCAGCGGCGGGGAGGCCTTCCCAAGATGGCGACCTCCATGTTGACCACAGTGTTTGATGAAGAAGGCGGAAGTGGAGTTGTGGCGGTCGGAAGTGACGTCATCGGGGTGGTGGGCCAAGGAGCTGAGGTTGGGTGCGATAGCCAACAAGATGGCGGACCTTTTACCGCGCATGCGGTCAGCACCAGAAGCAACTCAGTAACGCATGCATTGCTGCTCTCGGACTGTGGTCGGGACCTTCAGACTTTCTGGTCATGGCCCCTCTTCCCGGATCCCGAAAACGTAGCCCCACTCATGGGGCAGAGGTGTCGTAAACGCTTGGACTGCCCACAGAAGTTGCATCTCGACGATGCAGTCAGTGTGACTGCAGCCATAGTCGGGTTGGAAGCATCTGATGCAGAATCCCAGGCTGAAGGCCCTCGTGGTGGAACATACAGAGATGGCCCGCTTCTGCCCACAATCGACACTGTGTGGCGCTGGGCTGAGTTAAAGGTTCTGATTAAGTCGATAGCCTTTTAGAGTGGGAGCGGGTCCTCCTCGAGGAGTCGTTTCCAGATATAATCCAACCTCAGACCCGACATGCATGCGTCTCAAATCAGTTCTTCCACACACTGGGTTAGGGATATAGTGGCCGTGCGTTCCCCCAAACAGTCTAATCCTAGTGTGATCAGGAACCGGACGAACTCTTCAGTGGACTCACCAGGCTGTTGCTTTCTGGACGCCAGCAGGTAACGGGAGTATACCACGTTCACTTTAGGCTTGTACAACGCCCATAGCTCACCCATCGCCTCATTGTAGGTCGCACTGCCTTGGATGGTCAGGAAAGTCCTCTGGCCAACTTGTGCCTGAAGGATTTTTAACTTCTCGTCGGAGTCGACCATCTCAGCAGCAGCGTCGAGGAAGTTTTTGAAGAAGTTCATCCACTGCTCTTTTTTTTTGATCAACCAAACAAGTTTATTAAAAAGTGTAACAAAATTAATATTTCTGCTACCAAAGATGGCAAAACAATTTTTTTTATTAACAATGCACTTTCAAGTAAAAGGTTGTCAGAGTCGATTCACCTGCATACAAAACATGCAAAAGAACAATGTGTCAGTGTTTATCAATATTTTGACCAAACACCTCAATATAAATGGGTCCAAAATTGTCTTCAATTCTTTCGACAAAACTTAGACCCATAAAAGAATAAGGATTTTAAACTATCCATCTTTATTTTTCAGCCAAAATATGGACAACTGGAATCATTGTCTTTTATCTGCCAAATACTTTGGGGAAAACAATAGTACAACGAGAAAAGAAGCATGCAAGCCCATTGACTCCTGCGAAACTGAGGCATATTCAGTACATCTCCACACTGGACGTTGCACGTTCAATTCCGATTCAGCTTGCAAATTGGAAATCCGTTCGCATTCTCTACTGGTTGGGAACGGGGCAACTCATCAAGAGATTTTGAAATGGCAGCACTGTCGTCTTTGTTTGGTGGGTGGTGAAACGTTGCACTGGGTAATGTCCATCTTCCAGTCTCTCTATCTGGTTGATCGTATTAATCCGTATTAATCGAAGGCACCATCATGGGCCTGTGTGGTCCCATCGTCGGGCCCGGCATCATGGGCACCGGCACACCGATCGGCGGCCTCATACCCAGGCCCACCAACATCATGCCAGGCGGCACGGGGAACGGAGCGGTGGGCGGGATCTTACCCTGACAGAAAGAGGCGGTGGTCTTATCAGTCAGGTTCTGGTCCTGTTCCTCCATCCACTTCTGGTAGTAGACCTTGACATTTTCTTTGTGCTTGCGGCCCTCACAGTGCATTTTGCGGACAGACGGAGAGTCGTGCGTGAGGTAGGTGTCACAGTAATCGCAGCGATACTTCGGCATCTTGTCTTCTCGGCTGTCCTTGCTGTACATATGCGCAGGCACAGGCAGTCCATCAACTGCTCGAAGAGTACTGAAGCACCTGGGACTTGGGGGTCAACTTCTAGCTGTTCTGGGCGCAGCAATTTCTCCATTACCGGAGAAATCTAGTACAATAAATTATTGGGTGTTATCAGTAGCCCCAATAATGACTCGGAAAAAGACTGAGGGGAACGATAGGCTTTATTGTACTAGAGACTACTGGCCCGGTCCAAGGCTAGGAATGAGTGGGAAGGAGAAGAGACTCAGTCTTTATGGCCCAGGGTCACATGGATAGGACTAAGGGAGAAGCCAAGGTAGAAGGACACCCGGAGGAAGGGCCAGCCAGCACATACAATCGTATCACTACAATCTTATTGGTATCTTTCCTGTAGTTGGGTGACCAAAACAGCACCCAATACTACAAATTTGACCTCACTAATGTTTTATACAACTTTACCATAACATCCAAACTCCTGGACTCAACACTTTGATTTATGAAGGCCAATATGCCAAAAGCTCTTTTTACAATTTGCGATCTTGTTTTTTTTCTGTGTCAGACTTCAGTAAGTGGTTATCACCTCGGGCCTTTTCACAACCCCTCCCCCCCCCTTTTTTTCTCACCTTCTGAGGGTGGTGGACCTATCCCTTCTGACTTTTCAGCAAGAAATACTTGCACTGCCCTTCACCGCTCCTGCAATTGTTTGTCTGCACACCATCAGTTGCTCCCATTCACTCTCTGATCTCGTAACCTTGTTTACAGCTTAATATAAATTTAATGATACCACACTTTAACCAGTCTTTCCAACCCATGAAACCAGAGTCACCTAATTACATTGAATTAACCTCCTGATCCCGTACGTTTTAAACGGAGGGAGGAAACCAGAGCACCTGGAGGTAAACTCAAGCAGGTCACAGGGAGAAGGTACTGTGGTGGTCCACCACCGGCCTACTGCAGGGGGCAACTTCTGTACCTGCAGGAGTGTAAGGGAACAGGACAACACCCGGACGGCTGTTAATCAGTCGGCCTGAATGGATCAAGCCCCACCCGGTCGGGTGTTAATCACCCTCCGGGATATAACCCTGCGCCAGCCTACAGAGGCCTCACTCAGAGTTGCTGCACCCACAGCCAGTCTGGCTCTGTGGAAGTCTTTGTGGATTAAAGCCTGTGGTACAGTCTTTATCTTGTGCGTGTCTGATTCTGTCTAACAGCGCACCATAGGTACAAGCTTCTTGCGGACAGTGCCAGATTCAAACCTGGGTCTCTAGTATTGTAATAGCTGGTCTCCAAGGTCAACCTGGTTTTACCCCTTCAAAGACATCTCCTCCAGGGCTTTATTTCCCCGTATATACGGTATTTGCAGCATTTACAGTTTTTATTTTAATCATATATTCCTCACTAATCTTAACACCCCCAGGACCAGAAAGCGGTCAGCATTCTGATTCTGTGACCCTCCAGGAGCCTCCTTAGAACAATCGAACTTAGAATACCAACTGGAACAGGCCTATCAGCCTATGGAATCTGAAAGGTGGGAAGTGTTGGAATCTAGGGGTTAAAACAGTATGAAATAAATGATTAATCAATAAGTTTATTTGTACTGCATGAGTCAGGGAAAGAGGAATGTGGCTAAGTGGCTGTCACAGCATGGAGCAAAGTTGGCTGAACAAAATTGGCTGCTCCCAAGATACAGGGAGAGGATATGCATAAAACGATTTAGGAGGAATGCTCAACTGAAGGAGGTGGGAAGTAGCACAGGAGACACAGGCCAGATCAGAACAAAGAATGGCCCGCAAGAGTCAAAGGGAATGGAAAACCAGTCTAGGAGGAAGATTAAGGCACGAGGAGGTGTTAAAGAGAACAGCAGAAATTGGCCAGACAGGGACCGAATGGTGATTAGAAATATCTGGGGATGAATTAATTTCAGATCTAAACAACAGGATAGTCTGGCCTGGAGGATTAACATGGGAATGCTACACCCCAGAAATCTGCAAAACAGGAGATGACTTGTGATAACCCTTATGCAAAAAGATCTAGCAGGGAAAACAACTTTTGTTCTGTGTGATAAGATTGACCTATATAAACTGTGCCAACTGGACAATAGGGGTCAGTCTCGGGGAGTAGCTCACTGGCAGGTGACCTATGAACTAACAGACTGACCCAGAGCTCTGTTAAGTTTTATTCTTGTGCTGTGCTGTGCTGTGTGGTGTAATAAACTGACTGTCGAACCGAATACCTTCTCCTATCACTTCATTCAACGAACGCGCTGGACTCAGTTCACACATAGACTAAATTAAGAATAAATAAATTAAAGCCAGAGTCCAACAGAAGGCAGAGATGGCTCAATCGGTCGATGTCGCTTAACCAATATTTCAAATTCCTCTCCGTCCGTAGTCTCACACACTGCCAGACTGAGACTGTCACATTTGTGGCCCGAAATGTGAAGTTAATAAAACATTAAACACAAGTTTTATCAGGTAAACTTCTCAGTGGCTTTATTTTCCCGTTTCCCTTTGTTCTCCTGCTTGTGTTCTTATCTCTCTCTCATACCATGTGACTTCCGGTACATCTCATACATATTCATTATCATGACTGAGACCACCTGCAAGTTGGAGGTACAACACCATATATTCCGACTGGGGACCCTCCAACCAGGTGACATCGATGTCTCTGATTTCTATTAGCTGCTCCCCACACACTGCTCACCACTCTCCTTCCCCAATCCCTGTGTCTACTTTCCACTAGCTCTGTTTTTGTTTCTCACTCTTTTGACCTTTGCGCTGTCTCCTTGCCTTCAGCTCCGCATTCAGAGTCGCTCCCCCTCTCCTAATCAATCCTCACCTACCCTGCTATCCATGCCCAATTAAGGCCTTTTACCTGGTGGCCTGTGTTCCTCCCCTACCCTTTCTCCCCCTCCCCCCTCCCCTCCCCCCCCCCCCCCCCGCCGGCTTTTCGTTCACACATATGCCCTGCTTTTTGCTTAGTCCTTGAGGAAGGGCTCAGGCCCTAAACACTGGTGATATATCTTTACCTCCTGTAGACGCTGCGAGACCAGCTGAGTTCCTCCAGCATTTCTGTGTTTTATTTTTAAACTATAAACACTGCATCCGCAGACTTTCACAATATTTCCAATCTTCTTAAAACCACCCACTGCAGCAACTTGTGGTCTGCTCGCTGGTTGTAGATTGCTTTCAGGGAATAGTCCTCAAATGAACCAGCTACAAATCAGCAGGTGGTTCTCTCGCCTCCCGAGGCGGGGTGCTTGTAGGTTCACACCCCACTGCGTAGACATCAGTGTGAAGACCTTGGCTCACAGGCCTGACACGACGCTGCTTGAAATTGATGAGACATTAAGCAGAGGTCCTGCCTTTTCCTAAGGTGAACGTAATAAATCCCTGGTACCCTGCATTATTTTGAGAAGGAACACAAGTCTCACCACTTTATTCTAATTTGATCAGAATCACAGAGTGCAAGAATAGACCCTTCGGTCCAACTTGCCTGTGCTGACCAAAGTATCTCAAACTAGTCCCACCTGCCTGTAATTGGACCATATCCCTCTCAACAGTCATTCCCAAAGGGGGCGGTGGAAAGATAAAAGAGGGTGGTGAGGAAAAAGGGGGTGGTCCGAACGTTTGTTTGTAACTTGGTGACATGGTCTGGACAGGACACGCGCCACACGCCTGCCAGATCAGACAGCAGATGGTGATCATCGCATTTTCAAATCTGCAAGAGCCAAGGCTCCAAGTTTGTGAGCATTGCAAGTTGTCTTCAGTCTTGTAATATACATGTAAATTAGAATATAATAAAGATATGATTGGAGACCCAACAATATTTCCTTTTGTTTTCTGCTGTGATTTGCATGGTTTTTACGCTACTTTTTGCTAGAAATGCTTTGCTTTGTCGTTCTCCTCTGTAACCAAACACAGTTTATACATTTATTTATATTTATGTTACATCAGTCAGCATTAACCTATATTTCAAGAATGCACAGATATGTATGTTGTTATGAGCCCAGAGGGCCACAAAACCTAGCAGCAATAGATATTCACCAAGACAAATGGTCTTTAAACATGAAAATAGAATCAAACGTTATTACTATTAACTTAATTTAACCTAACTTAACCCCCTTCTAATTCTAAGCATGTAATGTGTGTGTGTGTAGGTTCAAAAAAGTTATTTGATTCACAGTCCAATCTCACTTCTCACTCCTCCAAGTTCACTGGTTGCAGGGAATTCTTATACTAAGCACAGAATTTAACATTTATGATTATTCAACAAGATTTGGTGCTTGAAAGGTAAATGGTTACCGCTCAGGAAGGTTCTTGTCAGTTTTCAGAGAGAGATTTGTCATTCATTGGACACAAACTGATTCCTTCTCATCAGCCACTTCAGTGTCTTGCCGAAGAAACTTGTCCCATCGGGGATTTCCAGATGATGACCTTTCTTTCAGGTCACCACAGAGTTCCATTTTGTTTCCCTTATTTCAAGTGAAACACTAGGCAGCCAGTTTTCTCCTCTTGTATGGACCACAAGAGCTTTGAACAGGCTGAACTAAGAATTTACAACCCGTCTTTAAAACGGGGTTTTTCCATAAGCTTGTCAGCTTGTCCTGTTCTAGTCCCAGCTCCTGCTGCTGAACTGTAGAACTGAATTCCCTCTCTCTCTCTCTCTCTGAGAAAATCACATGACTCTCTTAGAAAAGCCAACTGCACTCAGATACACTACGGCTATGGACCTAATCCTCTGCTTTCCAAAACAATAATCCATTACTCCCACAGCATGTCCAATTAACAACTACTTGTGAAGTCCCTATTCACATTCTTCAATGTTTTGGCAGACACCCAGAGCCTGGACTGTCTGGCTTGAGCAGAGCACTGGCATTTTAAATGAGATTTGTTTTGAAGTGTTTTTATGTGACCTACACTAAAAAAAACCTGCCACAGTTTATCTCCTTTAAAACATATCTATATACAATATAAAATATAAGATGCTATAAACATATTGGCTACGTCGTCGTTTCGATAAGTTTTCATGTGTAACTGTAACTTCTAATATTAAGTAGTTCTTCTGTATTTGATTCTTTTAGTTTCACATTCGTCCTTGTGTTATCGTGTCCTGAACATTCCCTAGTGATTCCACTGCCATTGTATTTCCTACTGTTGATTCCTGCTGAATTTTTTGTAACTGACATGAATTTTACAAAGAACTTATATTTTTTATTGGAGAATAAAATATGGGCACAGCACAGCAAACAAAAAAAGTAGGTAGGCAATCGGGGGTGCCGGAGCTCGCCAAAAACGGCAGCAGGGAGGTGTTGCGGTGACGGTCCGATGGGGCTCCAGCAGCACTATAATGCGGGATATCCACTCACATCCCACTTTAAATAATCTCTATGCCATCGGTGCTCTGTGATTAATGAGGGATTGCTCAAGGAGAGATGTTGTTTCTGAAATATTTTGCCAGAGTTAAAATCGTCGTTGGCCCATTTCCTTTGGAGTTAGGAAACCGAGCAGATTACGAGTCAATCAGGGATGAGTAAAACAGGGGTTTTCAAACTTTTTCTTTCCACCCACATACCATCTTAAGCAATCCCTTACTCATCACATTAAAAACACAAAATGTTGGAGAACTCAGCAGGTTAAACAGTGTCCTTTATGTGGCAAAGGTGAAGATACATCACCAACATTTCCGGCCTGAGCCTTCAAGGTTACGTCTTTACCGTTACTACATAGAGGACACTGTTTGACCAGCGGAGCTCCTCCAGCATTTTGTGTTTTGTTTTAAATTTCATCCACAGTCTCTACAGATTTTTGTGATTTACTCCATACTAATCACTTGAGGCACAGGGATTGTTTTACACGGAATATGAGTGGAAAGAAAAAGTTTGAAAAACACTGCCTTAACATAATTGGGGGGTAGACACAGAACATTTAAGCTAAAAGGCTTGTTCTCTTTTTAACCTCATATAATATAAATATTTTTTTTAATGTGGTCGGTAGGAGAGAAGTACAGAAGAAACCAAGACTTGAATGCTTCACGGGAATGGGGCTGATAAACTTTGAGTAGAGTCCTAGGTCGGGGCATAGCCAAAAAAATGGTTGAGAATGGCTGGTTTAGAGGGATCTGGGCTGAAAGCAGGCAGGTGGGACTGGCGCGGATCAGTCATTTTGATTAGCGTGGGCAAGTTGGGCTGACAGGCCGGTTTCCAACTCTGAGATGATTCACCAAATCTCCTTTGTTTGCATAATTCTGCCAATTGAATTCTTAGAATAATAACTACACAGTTTCTGCAAACTTTGCTTCTCCACCTCAGATGGAACACGACAAAAAAGTGTTTCACCTGAAAAAGTCAACACCTGGAATAATGACTTCATCACTGATTCTAAGTAAACCAGTATCAGGAATGAAACTTTATACCATATAGACTGAAACGCACTGGTCAAGTCTTTAAGGGAGATTACAATCGTGCTTACAGGTTTTAGTGAAGCCAGAATTCTGGCACTCGACTCTAAGACAGGTTTGAATCTCATGGTGGGAGTTGGACGATTTCAAGTTCAACTGGAACCATGGAACACTACAGCAAAGAAGCAGGTCCTTCGGCCCTTCTCGTCTGTACCCAACTACTTTTCTGACAAGTCCCACTGACCTGAACATGAACAACATCCCTTCACTCACCTCCCACCCTGTACCTGTCCACGTTTCTTAAATGAGAAAATTGAGCCTGCATTTACCAATTCGACTGGCAGCTCGTTCCACACTCCTACCACTCTCTCCATGATGTTCCCTCTTGCATTCCTTTTAAACCATCCTTTCTCAACATTTCTTTTTCAGATATAGCCCCCCCCCACCCCCCATCCCCCATCCCCCCATCCCCCGGACACCTTAGAACTCTGCTCAAAGTTTATGGGCCCCCTTTCCCTGTGAAGCAGTCAATTGGTTTCTTCCGTATTTCTCTCCTATCGACTGCATAAAACAACGATAGAAACATTTGTTATGTGAGGTGAAAATAAAACAAGGCCTTCAATGTAGAGGTGCAGGGATCCCAATGAGAGTAGCTGCTTTAAACTTCCACCCCCCCCCCCCCCATTCACAATGAACCCATATCCCCTAGTCTTCGTCCAGCCAAACCTCAGTGGAAAAAGCCTGTGTGTATTTACTCTATCCATACCTATCATAATATTGTATACCTCTATCCAATCTTCCCACATTCTTCTATGGTCTAGGAAATAAAGCCCTGACCTTTCCCCGTAACTCAGTTCCTGACGTCTGGGCAACATCCTTGTAAATCTTCTCTGCACTCTTTCAATGTCATTATATCCTTCTAGTATAAGGTGACCAAAACTGCACACAACAATTAATCAAATCAGTTAATTAATTGGGGCAGCATGGTTAGCCTAGCAGTTAGCTCAATGCTGTTACAGTGCCAGCAAACGGGATATGGGTTCGAATCCCACGCTGTCTGTAAGGAGTTTGTACCTTCTCCCAGTGTCTGCGTGGATTTTCCCCGGGGCTCCTGTTTCCTCCCACTGTTCAAAACGTACCAAGGGCTGTAGGTCACAGAATAAAGGAATAGAAGTAAGCCATTTGGCCCATCGGGTCTGTTCTGCGACTCTACACCAAGCTGATCTATACTCACACCAGTTCTAATTGCCAGCCTTTTCCCCATATTCCCTTATTCCCTGACCAATTAGATACTTATCAATCTCCTGCCTAAACTCTCCCAGTGATCGGGCCTCCACCGCTGTCTACGGCAGTGAGTTACACATATCCACAACCCTCTGACTAAAGAAGTTCTTCCTCCTCTCTTTCAAATGGATAACTTCTAATTTTAAGACTGCATTTACCAATTCGACTGGCAGCTCGTTCCACACTCCTTGATTTACCCACAAAGGGAAACATCTTATCGACATCCACTCTGTCAAAACCTTTCAAAATTCAATGTTTCTATGAGCTCCCCTCTCATTCTTCTATACTTCAATGAATACAGTCCAAGAGCTGCCTAACATTCCCCGTAATGTTAGCCCTTGCATTCCGGGAATCATCCTGGTAAATCTCCTCTGCACCCTCTCTGACAGCCTTTCTAAGATAAGGGGCCCAAAACTGCACACAGGTTCTCCAAGTGACGTCTCACCTGTGCCCCATACAGTGAAATTGGGTGCTACAGGCTTGTGGGACAAAAAGGCCGGTTGCGGTACTGTTACGTCAAAATTTTAAAAATGTAATCTAAAGATAAAATTAGAATTAAAAATAGGCTTAACCCATGAAGTTGAAACAAACCCCATTTTGTTCTCTGGGGTCCCAGATGAAATCCTTGTTCAAGACCCCTAACCTGTCTTTTTTAAATACCTTATAAATTTTTAAACCACATTAATAATTATTCAGTTCTAATTATTTCAAAAGAAGGTATACATGTGGTATATATCATCCCTCCTACCCCACCCCATAAAGAAAAAAGAAGAAAGAAAATCCAGAGAATGCCAAGAAAATAAAACATTTATACAATCAAGTCTACTGGAGGCTACCAAGAAGTGAGGTCTTCAGAGAGTCAATTATACGTACAAACCAAAATTTTATAAATACGGGCTCCTATTTTCTGTAATACATGATATTTATCTCGCAGATTATAAGTAATTTTCTCTAACAGTGTACAGCTGCGAAGTTCTGCGTCCCATCGTTCCGTACCTAAATCTATTTCTGACTTCCGTGATATCGCTCTACATTTCCTAGAAACTCCTAAAGCAATTCACACAAATTCAATTTGATAAATATCTAATTTTGGCCTCATGGCCTTAATATTACTCAAAAATAAAATAACATTAGGTCCTGTTTGAATTTGACCCCAGTGATTCGTCCCAAAATATTACCGACCCCCAACCAAAATTATCTAACTTTAGGACATGGCCAAGTTGAATGTAAAAAAAGTTCCAATCTCAGATTTACACCTAAAATATAAATCTGATACAGGAGAATTTAATCTTTTTAATTTTTGTGGAGTCAAATGTAAAAAGTTATATTGAACTTACCTATAAGTTTAGTCACATTATCCTGACACAAATCCATCCAATGCTTTTCACTTATGTGGGTATATAAATCTAATTCCCAACCTAATTTTGATTTATACACCCCAATTTTGGGGCCTTAGTTCTGAGTAAGTTATACTGAAATAAATTTATTTACAGTAGTGTTACAAATCAATAATTCTAATTCACTTTGATTAGAAAACGTCAAAGTAGGGACCTATTTTGCTAGATAAAAAAGCGTTAACTTGATAGTAAAAAAATAAATTACTAGGTACATTAAATTTTTCCCTCATTCTTTCAACTGTTATAAATCTCCCATCCTCAAAACAATCTTCAATCCTCTGAATACCCTTCAACCCAGGTAGCTCTTGACAATCTTCCCAATTCAGCATGGAGAGTTAATATTGGCTTTGCGAAGGATTGAGTAGATAATGACGGTTAAATCAGGTCCCAGATGCGATGGCAGTAAAGAAAATCAAAGAGGAAGGATAAGGTGAAAGGTCACAGTTCTCTCCCCCCCCCCCCCCCATAAAGGAGGACAATCCAAAACAAAAGGGGATAGGTTTTAGAATGAAAGGGACCAGAGGGGTAACCGTTTCCACAGAGGATGGGGGGGAGATTGAACAAGTTGCCTGGTCAAATGTTTGGGGTGCCATCGGAACGGTCATACTTGAGCCTGAAGACCAAAGCCCATTGTTCAGAATCTTCCCTCCGCCCTCAGATTTCTGAATGGACAATAACACTCTCTCACTTTCTTTTGCCCTAATTTAGTTTTTAGAAATGAAATTTGCAGCAATATTTCCACCTGTAATGCTGCCACAAACAAGGACGTGTTTGAGACAATGAATTCTGGTTCCATTTGGATGGTTAAAGGACAGAGTGATATGGGCCAAACTCAAGCAAAGTGGGCGAACTTAGGTGAATTTTTTGTTATGCATTGAACGGATCCGGATAAAGCACAGCCTGAAGGCCCATTGCCAATCTTTCAGATTTATTGTCAGAATTCATACAAACTTGAGATTCCTTTTTCCTGTGGGCGAGGCAGAATACTTATTGGTATTGTAAAAAAAAATGTACACAGCTTAAAACATATAAACAAATAAAGAACTGGAAACAGATAACAAATGTAAACAAACTGACTGTGCAATACAGAGAGAACAAAAAATAAATCAAATAAAGTGCACAAGACTCCTTAAGTGAGTCCCTGATTGAGTTTGTCATTGAGGAGTCTGATGGTGGAGGGGAGCAGCTGTTCCTGAACCTGGTGGGGCGAGTCTTGTGGCACCTCTTTCCTGATGGCGGCAGCAAGAACAGAGCATGTGCTGGGTGATATGGATCCTTGATGATTGCTGCTGCTCTCCAACGGCAGCGTTCCCTGTAGGTGTACTCAATAGTGGGGATGGTTTTTCCAAGTGATGTCCTGGGCTGTGTCCACTACCTTTGGTAAGCTTCAGGGGCATTGGTGTTCCCATACCAGACCATGATGCAGCTGGCCAGCACACTTTCCTCAACTCCTCTGTAGAATTTGACCAGGGACATGGCCAAATTTAACACCCATGCATGCAAGTGAAAAAACAACAATACTGCAGAGACCTGGAAATCTGAAACAAAATCCTGGGCCTTTATCATATCCAATTCACACCTTCCTCCCCCGGCCAGCAGCGTCTGAATTCTGAGACTTTCGGAGATTTCCTGCTCCTGGCTCATTCTGCTTCTTCCTTGAGGAAGGGCTCAGGCCCGAAACATTGGCAGTAGATCCTTGTCTCCTATGGATGCTGAAAAGACCAGCTGAGTTTCTCCAGCATTTTGGTTTGTTTTTATAACAAAATCAGACCTTCTGCAGGGAAGAAGTAGTTAACATTTGTGGTTGAAGGCTCTCCGTTCCATGGGTGGTCTGGACCTGGTGAGCATCACCAGCAGGTTTTGATTTTGGTTCCATACTCTGTACATGATGATACATGCTGCTCCTATGACAACCAAACAACCGTCACATATCTACACTACACCAGGGATATGTCCTGAACATCTACTGGTCCATTTCCCTCTCCGGACACTGCCTGACCCACTGAATTTCTCCGCTGTGTTTTGATACGGTTTTACAAGGTGTTTTAATTACTACCCGGTATTCGCAAAGAACAAAATAACTATTATTTTCCCTTACAACACTTTGAGACGAAACACTTGGATAAGATCACAAATTCTCCAGGATTTCCAACAAGGTTGCCACTCCTAATTACAAGAAATCCTCCATCCGCTGCAGGAGGCTGTCAAGTTTCTTCAACCCCCACCCCCCCACTCCCCTCCTGAAATCACCAAATGAAGATGGTCAATGACCAGAGCTGAGCTGATGCTCCCGGTTAGCGTGGCGCCTGCCAGACCTCGCTGCTGCTGTCCTCCTCCCCCCCTCCCCAACTAAAGAATTGTCTGGGAGGTGATGGTGGAAGGTGGTACAATGGTAACCATAAAGAAATCACTCAGATGGAACACAGAATAGAGGGTTAAGGGCTTGAAGACAGGAGGTGCTGTGGTGTAGGTTTATAGACTGTAGGTTGGCACATCATCAATGGGAAGAAGGGTCTGTACTGTACTATGTTTTATGGAACAAAAATCAGCAGGTTCTAAATTTGCAGTAGCACGGATGGTGTAGCAGTTAGCACAACATCCTGACTCATGCCAGCGATTGGGGTTCAAAACCTGCAGTGTAAGGAGTTTGTATGTTCTCCAAGTGGGTTTTCCAGTTTCCTGCCATCGTTTGAGACATACCGGGGGTGCGGGGGTTAAGTTCATTGGGAAGCTCGAACACATGGGCGGAAATGGCCTGTTACCGTGCTGCCTGCTTAAATTAAAGCAATCATGTGGAACGAGTTGACAGCTGGAGCAGTGGATGCGGGCTCAATTCGAAAATTTAAGGAAAACTTGGACAGGTACAAGGATGGGGGGGGGGGGTCTGGAGGGATAGGGTCTA